>NC_055973.1:29743905-30021405 GCF_018492685.1 Alosa sapidissima
AGTGCTGCAGATCTCACAGCCAGGGCGAGTCGGCTTATTGATGAACGTGCAGGAGGGACAGGGCCAGCCCATCTACACACAGACACTTCAGTTTACAAAGATTCAGACCAAACACATCAGAAAATCACAACGGTGAAGGGAGTTTACATGTGGCATGGTATGCACGATTTGGAAATAAATCTTACATCTGAGAAGAATGTGACAATTTATGAAGTTAAAAGGTCGACTGATATTTAGCAGACGCTTTTGTTTACTATTGCGTTGGCAAATCGAACGAATGATTATCAGTCTCCTGCTCCACCATGCCCGCACAAAAGAAATATAAGACATGATAGTCCACCATGTTCACCAAATACGCAATGCAGAGACCTGTATTGTTAACCTGTGTGTACCTGGTTGTTGTCTTTGTTGGACACAAGGGCTTCATTGAGCTGAGGCATCTCCAGGTGGATCAGGTCACGGATTTCACCAATGCCTAATCTCTCTGCATTTGCTGCTACACTACCTAAAAAATAATACAAATAAAAAAAAAAACAGCAGACTATTATAATCCTCTTTGAGGATGAAGGTGTACTTCTGCCTTTCAACTCTGACAACTCATCATGGTATTGCTTCATTTGTAAAATAAGCATTGTACCAAACAAGGCCTGCCCTGCAACATCCGCACCTGCGATGTTGTGGCCCAGCCTGGGGGGCAGGGTGCTGTAGCCCCTCCAGAGCTGTGAGGCAGGCCCGTTGCTGGGTGAGGCTGAGGGAGCGGGAGGGATGGCCATGGGGGTGAGGGACGCGGCCGTGGAGAGCAGGGTGCTCTCCTGGTCCTGCTGGCATTGCTGCCGGCTCAGGTGGGCCTGCTGAGCCGAGAGCAGGTAGAGGAAAGCCGTGTCGCCGTGCTGACGCACGCCGTAGGAGGCCAATGAGCGCAGCTCGGTGCACAGGCACTGGCCAATCACCCAGCGCTGCACACGTGGGTGGAAGCCATACTCGACAAACACCTAGGAAAGAGAGGAGGATGCTGACATGACACACACACAAAAATAGAAAACTAAACACTATGGGTACACAAATGCAGGAGGGCTACCAAAGAAAGCTGCAACAGGTAAGACACATGACACCTCAGTAGAGTCATGTTTAACATTCAGTGTAAGTCATTAGGAAAGAGGAATGGTTTGTCTGACCTGTTGCTTGAGAGCGGCGACAGTGGTGTGGGGGAAGACTTTCACTGTGACACAGCAGGACGAGGAGGCATCCTCCACAACAACTGCCAGGCTACAGAATGCAAACATAGCACTCTTAAAATGGAACTGTGTGTGTGTGTGTGTGTGTGTGTGTGTGTGTTTGTGTATATATAGACACATCATAGGAGGGTGACAAAAATAGACTCCTTACTTTATCTCTGCATCTTCATAGTTTTTCTCAGAGGGCTGAATTCTCAGTGGCATCTGCTTGCGCGCCAGGGATGCAGCACACACTGAGGCCGCTTGAGTATCACCTGCCTCGATGGCCCGGGACAGCTCCACACACATCTCCTCTAAAGAAAGACGGACAGAGAGACTTTCAGAAGCCACGTGAGGGTCAAGTTGACACAAAGCAAACAAACACCGATTCACGGTCAGGTGGTGTTTACTCTATGGTATGCTACACAGACTCCTGGGAGATGCGTGTAAGTGAGGGGACCATCAGTGGGAATGAGGACTCTAGTACCTGTGCTGGGTAAGGAGGTAGATGTTGGGTTGGGTTCTAGAGGCTCAAGCGCCAGTTGTCCATCACCTTGAGATGAGCCATCTGCCACTAATGGAAGAGCAAGGTAAAGTGTGGTCAGCTTTTTGGGTAATAGCATGTAATTACTAATTATTAATTATGTGATTAGATGGGGGAAATGCATTGAATTATCAAAAGACATGGATATGACGGAGACTGACCTCGGTGTGCCTCCCTAAGTGATGACATCACAACCGTAGCCCACTCCTGTGCCTCTCGCTCACAGCGAAAGTTAAAGGTGATGCGGTCATGTGGGGGTATCGCAAGGCTCAACTCATGACAACGTGGCGACTTCACCTCGTAACGGAGTGTCCTGAGGTCAAACTCTGCGATGGACTGTGTGAAACAAAAAGAGAAGAGTAAACTAAAAAACTTAGACAAGCTAGTGCCTTTTGTATGTCTGGTGTGCTGTGCAACATGACAATACCATTGTTATCATAGGTCCACATATTTCTTACAGTGCATAAAAGTACTATTGAATGTTCTGTATTGTTGAGCCTCCATAATCTCAGAAAATGAATTTGTCAACTCATGAGATGAATTCTATTGGGTAACTTGCTTTCAAGGCAGGAATAAACACTCCTTTAAATCTCTATAACCCTTGGGTAGGAAGAAACAAGAGGTGGTCACCTTTAAATCAACGAATATTTTTCACATACAAAACAGTATAACCTGCAGTATGCTAGGTCTGGTTGGACACTTAGGCCTAAATGGACTAAATTAAATCCCAAGAAACTGCAGGTAGCTGTAAAGTACTGTAGCACCTCACTTGGTAACACGGATAATAATAAAAACAACACGTGACTTGTAACTGTACACTTCGTGACGGTCTTTGTGAATTTACAGTTCACATTAGCCACTGTATGACTTAATTGAATACAAGTCAAGTTTTGCATACATTTACATCTATTCATTTAGTTTTAGAAATATTATATAAGATTTAGCATTTGACTAAATTTCAAATCCCAAAACATGATTGCAGCGGATTGATTTATCCTTACCACACTTCGACCAGTGGTTCCGTTAGCGTCCCTTAACATCAAGCGGAATTCCCCTGCTTTCCCCGGGTCCATGCTAAGCTGAAGCCGAAGAGACTCATCGCCTGCCCCTGGAAGACAGAGCGGTCGTATACCAGAGTGGCATACTGACACCCGCACCGACATCAACACAGTGTTACAGCCAGATTGTGAGGCTCCATAGCCGGGAAGAGAGGAGGACGGAGCTGGTGTTTGGGGGTTCGTCCACCCGCCTGAACTCAGCGACATTTCGCTGATGTCTTCAGGCGGGGTTTACGGTCAAAAGACACACTGTTCCCTCTATGGTTTTCGTCTTGGTGCTGTCGCACAAAATCTGACGTATATTTATCGACCGTCCTCGCGTATAATACCCAGTTTCGTCATTATGCATAGATTTCATTTGCTAGCTTCATGCTAACAACAACGTAGTCTTGAACAGGAAGCGCGTACGCGCTGTAAACTCTCCTGTGAAACGTTGCGCCTCCGACGATGGATCCGAGTGTTGAACTGTGCAGGAGAGAGCATAGCACCGCGCTGGAGCAGCAGCGAGGGGATGTCCAACTTTATTTTGCCAGTGTCCGATGAGTCATCATGAGATCAGCAATTAGACCGTTTTGGGATTTTATTTCATCTCTCTATCTTTACTCTTCTTAACTGTATGCCTAATAGACAATAGATGCTGCTAGCTTCGAAATCTGAGCAACCTTGTTTTCTTACCAATTCGAAGTGGCAATCGTTCATTAATTATTAAGCAGGCTATTTGGCTTCATTGTCAGTCTGTCTAGCCTACCCTGCATCCATGCTCAGGCTTGCCGAATAACTTAATTTCAGTGATTTTTGTATAGGCTATGAAGCATTGGAAAATTTGATTTTTTGGAAAAATCACATAGCCTATAGCCTACTATTTCACACTCTGCAATATTTCTCTACTCGGGCTAACCCTACTACAATAACACGGGGCATTGTTTTGACAGCCTTATGCAGCATCCTGGTTAAACCCATGACAAACTACTGCATAAAGGCTCCAAGCACAGGACTGTGGTGGTCATGCTCTTGTAAACCACTTTTCCTTAATTCGAGCCAATTCTGACTTATACCAATGTCATCCTGGAAGGTTAGTGAAGGAAAAAATCCAATGGGAATTCATGTGCAGTTCAGTGCAATACAGTGCATTCACAATAGCCACATACCATTGCTGAGCCTAAACCCTCATAAAACTGCCTCCAGAGTCTTGTAAAGTGGCATTGTGCATGATGGATGCATTGCTCTGTGTGTTATCTTTCATACAGGCATACTAATGAGAAGAATCTTCTCTATATCCCCAAAACACGCCTTAAGACTAAGGCTGATAGAGCCTTCTCTGTTGTTGCCCCCCAACTCTGGAATAGTCTACCTGTACATATTAAGTCCTCTCCAACCATTGACTGCTTTAAGTCTAACTTAAAGACTTTCATTTTCTCCCAAGCTTTTAATCTACCTTAATACCCCCCCCCCCCCCCCCCCCACACACACACACACACACACTTTATTCTTTATTTTATTTTTGACCAATTTGTGTATTATTTCAATTATTTATTTATTTTCCCCCCATGTTATATTGTTGTTGTACCATTGTCATTGTTTTATGTTTGTTTGTAAGCACTTTGGTTCAACTCAGTTGTTTTTAAATGTGCTATAGAAATAAAGTTGACTTGACTTGACTTGACTAATCACTCTCTGGTATAGGATATGCCTAAATCTGGGGTCTGAGAGCATACCGCTTAGTGTGTCACCGGTGGCCTTGACCGGCCACAGAACACATGACTATATTCTATTGCTCTTCCTTCATTTAGCCTCACAGAACATTGTGTTGAAATGGATTCATCATGCATAGTGCCCACTTTACAAGCTGCTGGATATTCTGGCATTGTAGGCCTAAAGATCGGAGGTTACTTCAACAATTTCTTGAAGCATATTACAGGATGACAATATGATTCATCTGCCTCAAACTGTGAAAGAGTGGTTTAAGGAGGATGAGGAACGATTTTCACAGATGAGTCACCACATCCTGAAAAGTCTGTGGTATGTGTTGAAGAAGACTTTACTTATTAGAGAATCAAGTTTTCTGTTATTGATACAAGATTCTTGGCACAAAATAATGCAACTCTGGACAAGAACAAATGAGTGACATATGGTTGTAGAAATAATGCCATGGTGAATGCATGATTGTGGATCATAAGCGTCACAATAAAAGTCAAGTTTGTTTCATCCATAATAATGGAAATTATTTTATCATTTTTTCAGAGTGAAACAAGCAAAACACTGTAATCAGTCTGTTATTACAGTGTACAGTGCTTATGCCCACTGCCATGCCCACATAAGAAATAAACAAGATAAACATACAAATAATACTACAAGATAATAAGTTAACATTAAATAAACACACATACAACTAGAAAAGTTCTACAAATGTACGTTTAAAGTGCTCATTGTGCTGCCTAACCTAACCACTTGTGGTATAAGATAGATAGATAGATAGATAGATAGATACTTTATTGATCCTCAAGGGGAAATTCAAGGGTCTCAGTAGCATACAGACATAACACACAACATGCACTTACAGCAGAAATGGTAAACATAAGTATAAGTATAAACATAACTAAACTCCACTGTACAATAAAGACAGTAAGATAAGAAAGATAAGAAAACTAACAATACTAAATACACTATATAAATTAAATTAAGAAAGTCCAATGTGCTTGAGGGTGATCAAGCATAAGACGCTTGACAGGGCCGGGACTGGTGAGGTGCTAAAGGGAGTGAGTGTCATGGTGAAGGTGCAAACAGTAGTCCAACCATAGTCCTTAGTTATGTGTGCCTGGCAAGACGCTCAAGAGAGTGAGTGTCATGGTGAAGGTGCAAAAAGTAGTCCAACATTAGTCCAACAGTGCAACAGTGCAAGAGTAAGGTCTAGAGACCAGCATAAATAATATAGACAAATAGCAGAGTGAAGTAAAGTATAATGTAGACAAGGTAAAATAAAAAAAACTATTTCAGTGCAAGAACAGGTTGAGGTAATAGGGTTATAGCCATTCATTCATCCAGTATTGTATCAGAAGCCTGACCGCAGCCATTGATCATGTGTGCTAATATAGCATGAAACTAGCATAGCATGAACAGTGTAGCAGTAAAACAGTAGTGAAAACATTAGGCTGTGTACATTAGTAAAACAGCAGTAGCAGTAGTGGTCAGTACTCAAAAAACATGGACATGAGAGGGTGGAGAGGCAGACAGACTAAGCAGAGAAGTCTATCTCTCCTCTTCCCTTTAGTGAGGCATTGAACAGTTCAATGGCCCTAGGAACAAATGACTTCCTCAGCCTTTCAGTTGTGCATGGCAGTGAGCGAAGTCTCCAGCTGATCAAGCTCTTTTGGTTTTTGATAGTGCTGTAGAGCGGATGACATTCATTGTCCAAGATGTTGATCAGTTTGTTTAGGGTCCTTTTGTCAGATATTGAAGTGATGCACTCCAGTTCAGCTCCCACTACAGAGCCAGCCTTCCTTACCAGCCTGTCAAGTCGCCCAGCATCCTTCTTCTTTGTGCTTCCTCCCCAGCATACCACTGCATAGAAGAGGGCGCTGGCCACAACAGACTGATAGAACATCCTGAGGAGCTTGCTGCACACATTGAAGGACCGCAGCCTCCTCAGGAAGTACAGCCTGCTCTGTCCTTTCTTGTAGAGTGCATCAGTGTTCGCTCCAGTTTATTGTCCAGGTGGAGACCCAGATACTTGTAGGTGCTTACCACCTCCACATTGACCCCATCAATGGAGACTGGTAGCAGAGCGGGCTTAGACCTTCGGAAATCCACCACCATCTCTTTGGTCTTTGAAGTGTTTAGTTGAAGGTGATTGAGTTTGCACCACTGCACAAAGTCCTCCACCAGGCTCCTGTACTCCTCGTCTTGCTCATCCCTGATACACCCCACAATTGCAGTATCATCAGAAAACTTCTGCATGTGGCATGACTCGTGTTGTAGCAGAAGTCAGATGTGTACAGGGTGAACAGGACAACTAGCCTGGGTGTTCCCATGCTGCCTTGCGCGCGATTTGATTCACGCTGCTAAGGCAGCCTGGAGACCATGGAGCAAATTTTCGCCTGAGATAGGGAACCAATCACAGAACAGGGGGGAAAGCAAGACGATGATGAGCTATGCACAGACGCATTTAATAGACATCCGTGGCACCCAATAAACGGATCTGGGCATTTTTTTCAAATACGAGAAAATGAACGTTTGGTTCCCAGACCACGTCTCATTGAGAAGTGGTGGCACAGGCTACAGGACAACAATGTCCATACAGAAGTTCAGATAGTCAGTAGTGCAATGTGTGACCTCCTCTAAGTCCTTTCCATTCAGTAGCACACTCCAGTCAGTGGACTCAAAGCAGTCTCTCAAAGCCTCGTCCGCTTCCGGTTCCGGAGAGAACATACCGCTTAGTGTGTCAACAGTGGCCTTGACCGGCCACTGCACTTCATAACCTTGTTGTCTAACATGGAGAGGGTGACAAGAGTCCTGCATAATCTTAGCTGCCATTTTCTCCCATAGTATACTCTATCAATTGTAATTGACAGCCCATTTTTCCTGCTCTTTTGTTCAGTTTATCAATATTCTTCTCGGGAAGCCCTGCATTCCCTCCCCATCCCACAACACAGTAGCTCCACACACTACACATAACAGACATAGCAAACAAACAAATTTTCATTACATCAGAATATGGTCAATGAAATATATATATATATGTGTGTGTGTGTGTGTGTGTGTGTGTGTGTGTGTGTGTGTGTATGTTTTAGTCCGGGCAGTGTATTTTACAGTGGTGGCTACAGGAAAGGCCTGTGGCTTGCAGCCAGACCTAAAGGTCTTAAGGCTTCTTAACAAGATAATTGCACCATTTTAGCTATTTTTTAAACTAAAGCACCCCCTCCCTTTTTTTTTTGACGTGTGTAGATTGACATGCGCAGCAGCCAATAGCAGTATGTGTTTTCCTTCCTATTCCGTTAAGAGGGAGTGGTCTTTCACAATGGAAATTTGTGCCGATCAACATTTAGTAGGCGGGGTGTGTTCAGATCAAGACCAACAGCTTTGCTTAATCGCCATTTCCAAACGTTCACTAGCTACAAATAGCAGTCAGTAAGATTTTCAGCTGTCGTTATAAAACAGATTTTAAGGACCAATCGATCAAGTCGCCGTATTTAACTGCGACTGTGATCTTTTTCAGGACTTTAATATCTGTCAGACGCAAATCGGGGATGCTGCGGTTGGAGTCTCGGAGCCTCAAACGATCGTTGGATTTAATGTCGCATTTAATCGCTAAAAGCAGTTTTTCGATAAAGGAATGCGCGTGTAGAACATGTCATTTTCGACCGAGTCATTTTTCAAGATGGTGAATTTCAACATAGCTATTTTAAATTGATAACATTTGCGCGACCTACAGTAGCTCAGAGGAACCTATCTCCTAGTTGCTAGAAACAAAAACATCAGCTGTTTGTGTGTGAACTTTCAAAATACCAAACAGATTCTTGTAGCCTACTGCTACAATATCAGTCGTTTGTTTTCGTCTACAAGTTTCGGTTCGAATTTCCAGGCGGAGAGAAATAGCAAAGGTAAGAAACTGATGCTCTTTCTTATCTTGACATAATGAGCTAAATGATCGCCAGACTAAACTCTTAACTGTAACGTTGATTTGTCTATCAACGTTTGTTATTTTTGTCTGGCACCAGCACCAGTACAGCTTTAGCTAGTTAAAAGGATTCAATCTATCCAGTAACTAGGCCTAGTGGATGACAGTTTTCGAATGAAACTGGTTGGTTTCAACAAGGATATCGTCGGTGTAGCTTCTAGGCTCGCCTGACCTAGAAGCTAGCTATGAGGAGCAATATGAGTGGGGGAGGGGATGATGAGCCCGAAGTACAGGATTGTTGTGTTTAAAATGTTTTGCTACCGAGGTCGGTGCTGTCGGGGTGAATCTATTTGAAACATAAACGTACCTAAATATACAATTGGCAATAAATAAATAGGAGGTCTCTCGTAACAGCAGACAATTGTGATCTTGTGATCGTCATACAGAGCGGTCGACACATAAATGTCGATACTGATTTGGGCCGTGTAAGTTCACAGTGCGTGCACTTCCTCATCAGCTTGTACTAGGCCCATCTTATTTGGTGAATAAGTAACAGCAGGTTGCAGTACAAGCAACGTGAAATTACACATACAATTAAAATGTGCAGCTGGTTGTATGCTATTGTTGACAGCAAGCTAGGTTTTGACATTTAATTTATTTCTTCTCTCTCTCTCTCTTTCTCTCTCTCTCAACGTAGATGAAGCTGTTGGAAAACTCCAGTTTTGAAGCACTGAGCTCTCAGCTGTGTGTTGAAACAGGAGACTCAAACATCCTTGGCAGGTACTGACCTATCCGGCATTTGGCACCACTGCTGTCTAATTATCCTCTACAGATCATGTATCTAGCTCTCCACCACATGACATACACTAGGTTATTTGTTTATACTTTCATCTGACAATAAAAAGTGTGGGGTGTGTGTGGCCAGCCCTCTTGAACTTGAGTAGGCCTAAACATAGACATAGCCACATTGAGTTTTGACATGCATCTTTAAAGGGCATTGTGAGTTTCATGTAGTCTGCAGAACATTCACTGAAGCCTGTGAAAGTATCTATCTATCGATCTTTGTCTATCTATCTATAGGGGTCGATGTACTTGTATGTACAAGCATTGAACATCCCCATTTTGGACTAATTTTAATTTCTTACATTTAACTAAATCTCTTGAGTTTTTTTTTCTTTGTTTACTTCTTACTGCCCATTGCCACTGTTTTTTTTAACTGAGTTTGATGCATTTTCCCTTCTGTTTGCATACATGTGCAATCTTTGAAATCTGTATGAGGTTCTGTTTAAGTGATGAGATTAACACTGCCCATCTGTGTGCAGGCATGGACACCAAGTAGAAAGGAGTTACACGATACAGCAGTGGAAAATCTTACAGGATTAACACACAGATACATGGACACAGACAGACACACACACTCACATGCAAAAAGCGAATTTTCATTTAATTTCATATTTATTATACAGGACAACGGAAACGGAATATGGAAATACTGTGCATACTTCAAAAAACAAATATGTGAACATTTAAAAAATATGGTCTTGGCAACAAATGTGTGTCTGATAGTCTGTGGAGAGTGTCACTAAGTACTGAAAAGGCAGCTTACTGATTACACAGTGGACCAGGACTACAATTAGTACAGAAGCATCATCATACGGCAAATTATGCAGCTAACACAAAGTTTCTTTTATTGGAATGCCCTACCTATTTGCTGTTAAGCTCAGTGACATAGTGTGTGAGGTTACCCGTTTATAAGTGGGTGGGTAGGCAGGCTAACATGGATATGGTGTGTTATGTAATGACAGGCTGACTGGCTGATAGTGTTGCAGGGTAATCTATCTCTCTTGAGGAGTCATGATGTTAATGTTATATTGCAGACTAGAGGAATGTTGTCCTCTGTCAGCCTACAGCGGTTATCCAGGGACTCTGTAACAGAGAGTGCCACCAGAAACACACACACACGTACACAGCTGAGTTCTCTGTGAGCTGCCAAGTGCACTGGTATTTAACCTGCTTACTGGATTAGTGCAGACCAAAGCTGCATGACAACAGCCAAAAAGAGAAGTGCCACTCAGCAGTGACTCCAGCTGTGAGGTCTGATGCAGACGCTGTTTGTGTTCATCCAGCAGTCAGACACTGAAACCAGCGCTGTCCCATATACACATGCTCCGCAACGTAAATGCAATACTGATCTAATGAAGCTGGATATTAAATGTGCGTGTTAAAATTCACTCTCTGATGTAATTTCCTACTTTTACCACAGAGACAATCACTCAGGCAATTCGTGTTATGTCAGTACATGCAGAATGAATACTTTTTTAAACCAGCTGTGGAAACATGCCCAGGCTTGTCTGCTGGAAGTTTGGTTTCAGGGCTCATTTTAAGCCTGCTACCCTTGGGCCTCTTATTGCTGGCCTCTTGTGTTACCTCCAGCAAACCAATGGAAACTAGGCCAAGATGTCTGTCATGTGGCCACTGCGACCTTTACCCTGACACCATAAATAGTCAGAGCTCCAGTCAAACTCCCAGCCAGGGACTGTAGGGTTACACAATTTGTGCACTTACATAACCATCAAGAGGGAAAAACAAACACCCGCACAGCTCTGGTCCCCCCATGACAAGTCAGGAATCCAGACACACCTCAAATAGACAGGAGGCGTGTGCTGCGACACATTTAATGTTCTTGAATATTTTGCTGTATCACCGCCAAATTTAAAATAAGTCTTGTGTTTTTGTTTACTTAAGTAGCTGAGCTGTGGCGTTTGTGCTTATGCTGTAGGTTCAGAGTTTTGGTGTACACTTGTAACACATGTGTTGAACTGTGGTTTTGTGCAGATCTGGCAACACTGCTTACGCTGCTGAGCTTGAATACAATAACATCACAGTGTGCGATATTTCCTTCCGTTTTTCACTCAGACATTTGATTCTCTTATCATTGAAACAGGATATCCTTTGGTTTTTAATGGGTAAAGTAACACTGAGATGCTACTTGCTTGTCTACTTACTTCACCTGTATACAGGACAAAACCAAAAGTGAAGGAGCCACATCATTCACCACCAATGACATTTATGACATGTATTAAAGATCCTTAAACTTGAATTTCCCCTGGGGATCAATAAAGTATCTATCTATCTAAAGAGGATTAAAAAATCTTTCTCTTCCATTACACTAACACCGTCTTCTGTGTTTGTGTGCAGGATTGAGAGTTACTCCTGTAAGATGGCCGGCGATGACAAGCACATGTTCAAGCAGTTCTGCCTGGAAGGAGAGCCCCATGTGCTGGAGGCCCTGTCCCCCCCACAGTCCAGCAGTGCCCCCAGCCCAAACCTGTGAGTGTCACCTCTGCATCATCACCATACTTCAGACCTAAAGCAATCACTCGCACCACAACATGAGCAGATCATTGGTATCAGTGTAGGACTAGCATTCATCCATCTATTCTTTTGCTTATCCTGAGCCTTCAACCACTTTATCCGTTCTACTGCAGTTTATGTTAAGTCTAGCAAAAGGTGCAGGCTACTTAACGTCCTAGGCTTATCAAAATGTTCCTAGCCCCCACCTTTGGGCCCAGTGCTACTGTACTATGCGTACTATGTCCATGCCTGCATGTTCTCAGTGTTCCAGCACCACTACGTGCAGCACACCATCGGCTTGAATGCTTGGGGGGAAAACTCCAACCTTTTGTTTTATTACGAAAGCTCTCTTGTAAAGGACCTCTCCAAAAAAAAAAGAAATAAACATTTCTTATTATTGTCTAATTCTTATGGTCTATTAGTAGAGCTAATTTCAAAGGATTTGTTTTTTCTCCCCTTTTTTAATTTGATTTAGGCTGGGGAAGAGCAGTGAGGATGGGGAGAACCCTCTGAGTGACAAGTGCTGCAGGAAGACTCTGTTCTACCTCATCACGACCCTGAACGAGTCCTTCCGGCCAGACTACGACTTCACTGCCGCCCGGGCCCATGAGTTCAGCCGGGAGCCCAGCCTCAATTGGGTCCGTGTACTTTGCTAGTCGCTCGTGTAGAACCAAGTCACTGCCTTTATGTCTAGGGCTTTCCTTTCTCAAAATGATAGCAAGGTGGCGGAATCGGCACCATTCTGTTAGCGGGTGGCATAGCAACAGATGGTGTGTTTTGGAAATTTGAAATGGCCTTATACCAGCCTTACACCAAACAATTGATTTCATGGTCACTGACAAATTTCTAATGTCAAAAGTAAAATGAGAGCTATGCTAAACTCCCAAGCTGTTTTAATGAGTCTTCATCTCATGCAAATAGTGACATGGATATTGGTGCTTGAGAGCGCTCACCTATCGATTGATGACACAGGAGGCAGTGTTACTAGTGTTACATGCTAGCCTTGTTGATTTTCTGTTGATAACTAGAGCACAATGGGAGGTAATCGCAAAAAGAATGTAGCCGCAGTGTTGCAAATACCAACCCTGCGGGAGCCAACTGTTTGCAAAATCATGGTCTGTGACTAATGACACATTGTTTAGATGTGAAGGGGTGTTTTCAGAGTCCTTTCAAAGTATTATAGTGTATGGTTAGATGGCCATGAATTTAACCTTTAAAAAAATGCAAGCAACAACACCAGCCATACTGCCATAGAATTTGCATATGGCTGGTCTCCAAAGCAACCATCATAAGGAAACTTGTTAGTTGAGTTTCAGATATAGAAATCTGACTAGACTGTTCTTACATGCATCGAGTGGTAATTAAATAGTTTAGTCTCCTATTATTCTTGTATCTTTATGGTTGCATTGCATAGGGACACACTGAACTACCATGCTTGTCTAGTACAAGCTTGGGTTGCAGGATCCCCATAGCTTCCCTGTAGTCATAGTTTCATGACTATGCGTACGTAACATATTACACAGAATTTCAGTACCTTATTGGACAGATAGTATATTTTCCTTCTTGGGGATTCCTCTCTGTAAAATATGTATTGGAACTGTTTTATCAAGCTGAATACACAATCACTTGCTGGAAATCTGCAAAACATTAGAGTAACACCTCTGGAAAGTCATTTCTTGTCTGAAGATGTTTTTGTTTGCTATTGCCCTCAGGTGGTGAACACTGTGAACAGCAGCCTGTTCTCAGCTGTTGGAGAGGAGTTCAACTCCCTGGGACCTGAGCTGTGGAATGCCATCGACCAAGAAATCACCCTGCAAGGATGTGACATTTATAGGTGAGGACAGAGAAATGAAACAAATAAATAAAAAAAAAAAAAGAAAGTATAACCCTGATAGGTGAAGCAAGTCAAAGCCCCAGATGTTTGGGTTGTCTTCTTTTGTGTGTGCAGTTAGAATCCATGTGTGACTGCTAATGTCACTTAAGGATCATTTACTCTATATATTTCTAAACAATTGTTGTCTCTTGTTCTCTTTCTGCCTGTCTCTACTTAGTTACAACCCTGACCTGGACTCTGACCCCTTTGGAGAAGAAGGCAGCCTCTGGTCTTTCAACTACTTCTTCTACAACAAAAAGCTGAAGCGCATTGTGTTCTTCACCTGCCGCTCAGTGAGGTCGGTCTCACTTAATAGTTCTCTTACCAATTTTGAATAACTGCAATCTGCCATCTAAAGTTAATTGTGATAACATTTCAGGGTTGCATTGATTCAGCTTCATCCTCAATGATGGTTTTAAAAATGTGTTTAACTGTACGTCAGGGTTTTCATGAAGATTCCATAAGTCATCAATTAACAAGTGCTGTGGTCTGTGCAGTGTCCTCAGTGGTTATGGCCGCGGTTGCCTTGACAATGAGCTGGACATGGAGCTAGACGATGAGGAGGAGATGGATGGTTTCACAGAGGACAGGTGCGTTCACATGGCAGCCTTTAGCAAAAGCTTGTATAACATTTTTCAGTCAGTATTTTTCCCTCCTAACTGATTTTTTTTCTTCTCTTATCTTTGTCACTTAGGTTTCCCAGAGCTCTGTGTGTGTAAACTCTCTCAGGGATAATGCTGAAGACCCACAACAGTCTTTCAGCAAGGCATCTATACATCTTCATTTACTGCCCCTTCTTTCTTTTATATGTTGGAGTGTTTTTCCATATTTCAGTCATCGGATGAATGGACTACCACCTTCTTTGCCTGAAAAGCATCAGCTTACATATGTACATACACACACATATACGGAAACCGAATATTGGATGTGAGGTCCACACATCCCATCCCAGCCCCCCCACACACACACCTTGGATTAGTTCATCTTTGAAGGTAGCCCTGCAGACATGTAGTGTCCCGTCCCGCCCCCCCCGTCCCCCCAAAAGTGCTAAGGTCTAGTTACTGAGCCTTTTGGATCCCTGCCACAGTCTCTCTCCACCCAAATTCAACAGACATTTCTCCCTACACCAGGACCAGCCTCTACATGGACTGTTTTACAAGACAATGATGAAGAGGATTTGCATGTTAAGATGAAGAGAATCCATAGACTTTTACTGAAGCTGGCTATCTTTGTCATGATGTTGGGTGTCACGGCCCTTCAAGGAGATGTCGTCGTCGTCGTCGTCGTCGTCAACATGCATGCAAGCAAGTTGTTATTGTCCGTAATGGCTGAACAGTTCATCACCAGCAACAAGGAGAGGGAATGGGCTTCTCATCCAATCACAAACTGAACTCATGCCATTGTGACTATAAGAGTCCCTGTGATTGGCCATGCTATTAAGTGTGCATTTTCATTTGTTCATTCATTCTTATTTGTGTCTGTTTGTCCTCTGTTTACTACTCATTTCAGTCTCTCGACAGTATTCCTATTGACAGTCAAGCACTGATTTGGTTTAAACAAAGTAAGTACACCCCATAGGGGAGTGTTTGCAAAGGGCAGCCATTGCCTCCCGAATGTGCGGGGGTTAGAGCTACTGGACATTGTTGAGCACAAATAGGCGTGACCTTCAGATTGCCAGCAGATGAAGATTCAACATATGATTTGGAGACGCCTTCTCTTAAACCAGTGCTGGGTGTGGCTTTGGTTTGTTTGTTGTAGGCTACTACCCATAGTGTCAGTTTTATTGTTAAAGGCCTCTAGTCATTAGGAACAATTTGTATGGGAGGCCCTTGGAAGCAGGTACCTTTGGTGTTAAGTGCTGATTAGCTTTTTTGAACCTTTTAACTGACCCTTAATTGTTAATGGTCGTTGAGTTGCTCAGATTCATACTGTATGTCCTTGTTTTATTTACACTTTCAGCGACTATTATGAATAAACTTTTATGTGTTGTAAACTTGCTTTTGTCTTATTTAGGGATGCATTTTTTGAGATAAAAGAGAAGATTAAATGTTGGCATATATATGCCTATTGGCTGTCGATACTCAGATAAGTTCTAATTGAGGACTAGAATTAAGATGAACAATTGTCACAAGGCCCAAGATCCATGCTATACGTTTAATAATGGCTTAGGCTTACTACCGAAAAGCAAATGATTTAGTATGTGATTTAGTGTTCACATGACATGATAAATTGTATAGCCTCCATTATAATAGGCTGCAAATACATTTAGCGTCCATGGCCTTGGATCACAACCAATAAGTAGCTATAGGCTACTTAGCAAAAGCTTTCCCATGGAAACAACAAAGCCTGCGTTGAGGACGATATGTTAGTCCACCAATTGTTAAAGATGTCACTCAGTGAACATTAAGCCACTTAGGAATGGAATGAATAACACCGCTTTATCTGATAAAAATACCGTCGTTTGTGATGACAATGCTATCTGTTACATTATGGCATAATTTTACGTAGACTGCTTTAGTCTTTTTCAAAACGAACAGTTATCGCTCATTGTACTCTCGATCCCCGTTGCACATAAGAAAAGCTAGTGGGCTATTCTAACCAACCATTCCGAAAACGTTTCGGAAAACATCAGGCCCGTCGCTAGAAGGCAAGCAAACCAAGCAATTGCTTGGGGCCCCGAGCTGGCCAGGGGCCCCCAAGACAACGACTGGTTAAGAATAAAATGCAACGACAAACTGTGAGCGCCCCTTTGTTAGTCAATGCAGTAAAGTGCAACGACACTGTTACCGGCAATACCGTGATCCCCCTCAAGGGGGCCCCTCTCAGTAGTCGCTGACAGAGCCTATATATACGGCTCTGGTCGCTGACAGCAGCCAGCCAACCAGATTCGTGAGCTCTGCTGCCGGGAAAATATAAAACCTCGCAGTTATGTCTATGGTCATAATGAAGCGAAGTTATGCGCCCGGAAGCCAGAAAAGAAAGAAGAGAAAGGAAGAGGATGACAAGAAAAAACAAGATAGTGGTAAGTGATAAATTACACTGGATGAAATAGCTCTACTTGTCTTGTACAAATGGTGCAATCTCGCAGCAGGAAGGCTAGCAAAAATGTTTATGTTAACTACCTGCCTGACGGCCCATGCTGCTTGTAACAAACTAGAACAGTTAGCGCAACTTATTTTTCGAAAGAACGGAATATGGTTACATACTGTATAATATGTTTATTAACGGGATAAGGAAGAGGCAGATCTGTTCCAGAATCACTGTTTATCTTATTTAATGACATAACATTGCTATAGCTTTGTAATAGGTTTTGATGAAAGTGGCATAGCTTCTCTGCTATACTAACTATTCGACCATGATAATCTATTTACCAAATGGGGGTTAGGAAAACCACACGATAAATTCCGTGCATCAAAGCAGACTGGAACATCTAGTAGTATTCATGCACGCCAGCTGTTTACTGTCTTTAAAGCACTGTGCGTCTGTCTAATTCTCAAACAGCAGAATGCTTAAATGCTATGTTAAGCTACAAGTAGGCCTAGGTCAATGTATAACATTAGCTTGGGATGTTTTTACAAGCATTGGTAGTTGTGAAAGTAGCTGCATCCCTTCTAAATATCAAAATATGGAAATGCTAACATATCTTTTCTTTCTCCCTCAAGGTGCTTTGCTTAAACGTCTCAGCCCTCAGGCTTTTCCTAAGGATACCTCCACTGATGAAGGTAGAGTGAGTTTCTCTCACTGAGCTGAGCTGTTAATGACCATTTCCAATATGCTAACAGTGAAATGGTCAGACGTACTTCACAGGTAATTTCAGATTTTTTTTTTTTCAATTATTTTCCCAGGTACACCATCAACTTCATCCTCCATTCATGAGGAAAAAGCTGACATTGGATTTTATGGTATGGTGGTGTTTTTGCAAATGTTCAAAATGTTCAAAACTAATGCACAGTATACATGCAACAGCAGTATTTGCACTGTCAACATTTTTTATTTATATAAAGTGTTGGTGAATTTAAACTGTATGGCTATGCAGTGGTTCCTGTAGTAGGCGTTGCGTGCGGTGGGGGGGGCCTCCATGTCCATTTTGCTTGGGGCCCCCAAATTCCTTGAAACGGCCCTGGAAAACATGATGAAAAGTGTCTTGGACCCGAGCGGTCTGCACCGGATTGAGCAACTGGACAATGCTGCGAACCTAAATGACTTGATGGGACCTCCTCCGATAAATTCAAGAACGATGAAAACTAGCTGCGCATCTAGCTTCAATGGACACCCAACAGGTCCCTGGGGGAAATGATTTAATAGTTTATATCTAGGCTACATTTTTTTTCTGATTACTGATTGTACTGATTGAACTTTGAAGTGAAAGTTGCAAAGTGTGGGGTCTGAAATGTAGGCTACTCAAAACATAAATGTAGGAGAAGTATAGGGCCTATCATAGTCTTTTTAAATGACTTTTCTTTTACCTGCTGTTTCTGGACAATGCTAAGTTAACCCAATAGGGCACAACTATAGTCTATAGCTAGTCCTATTGGCCCAGATCTTGATCGTATGCCGACAACTAAGATCTTAGGCTATATAAGGGTCCCGACCCAACCAAAGATACATGTTGGAGTCACAAAAGCATTTCAGTAACACTAACATTAACTGTGAGTTACACATGTAGGCCTATAAACCTGTGTATAATTTGTGCTCAGGGATGAAGCAGACTTGTATAGAGCAGAGGGATGCTCTCCATGCTGCAGAATAGGAGGAAATATGGAACTCCTCAGACATGTGAGTGTGTTCCTAAAACAGCCTTGTGCTTTGTAAGAGTGTCAGCTCAAGAACACACAATAATAGCGCAGGCATAGTCACATTTTAAAGATAATGAAAATCAGGTGCTTATATCTTTAGAAACCCTGAGCAGAAAAGCGACATTGTGAAGCTGCTGCAGAGCAAGAACCGTCTGATGGGGACGATTGCGAACTTGCAGAAGGCACTCAATGCTTGTGAGGATTCAAATGCTGAACTGGAAGTTCAGAACACTGTCCTGAAGAACCAGATGAGAAGGTAGAGTTATGTTTGCCACATTATGATCTTGACAAATAGGAAAATACAAGCAAATAGAAAAATACAAACATCACTGTTACTAGAGGTCACTATAAGGTCCTAATCCTTAATGTCTTTTACCTGTAGCATGAACATGTCCATCAAGGCCATGGAGCAGTACAGGACAGAGATGGATGAAATTCGGACGGCACTAGCTGAGAGCCAGATGGCCAACAGCAGCCTCAAAGCACAAAATAATAAGCTGGTAAGTTTCTCTTGTTATTTGTTTGATGATGGTAATCGCACACCTTGTGAGGTGCTCACAATGGTAAATAAGACTTGAATTTAGAAGAAGTGTCGTGGCACACTCAGAACTTGAGAAATGACCCTGATGAAGGCGCAAGCCGAAACGTTGGTTTAATAAATAACTGCATATTGAAGTTTCTCTTGTTAGCCACATGATATTCAAGTAGATAGGCCCAAAGATTGGCCAAAACAGTAAGCCAAATTTTAAGAGTAACCCTTAATATTAAACAGCTGTGCCGATGAATAGTTATGGTAGGTCTAGTCATCATCTAATCTCATGCTTTTCAACTGACGTGCCCACAGCAAAAAGAAAATAAAGTCCTGAGCAACGTCATTGGAGCCAGCAACAATGAGGTAGGCTAAATTGTCAGCAAAAAATAGTTGCCGTTGATTTTGCTGTTCAACTCAAATTCCTTTTTTAATCTCGGGAATATGTTTCATGTGACAGATGTCTGATGTTTTGTTTGCAAGCGATACAAACAAGAAGAAGATAGTAGATCTTACCCAACACATCAAGGCTTTGGAGGTATGGTGTTTTGATTTGGTATAATCTGTGGTCTTGCTCTTCAGAAGTGTTAGATATGATACATGTTAAAATACATATTGTTTTGAGTAGAAACAACTGGAGCAAACAACAGTGGAGCTTGAGGAACAAGGCCAAATTATTATCAATGTGAGTATGACAACAAATATAGATTATACCCATATTTTCATATTAGCCATACTGTGACAGAGCAAAGTTTTATCTAACTATGTCTGTCTCTCCATTTGCCTGTGTTTTGATGATGTAATTCAGTTATTTTTCATTTAACCTCTCAGAAAAAATGTATGATTGACCAGCAAAAAGCCTCACTGGAAGAGATGAATGCCATTGAACTGGTATATTGCGTCCTATTCAAAGTCCTTTTGCTTTGATTGAAATAGCTTAATCTGAGAGTGATCACTGCAAATCCCATGAACAAAACTGATTTTGCTGTTTATCTTCTTTACCTTCTGTTCATTCTGATATAATAGAACCTGAAGGCAAGGATCAAGGACCTGGAAAACCAGTTGGAAATGGCCCTGATGTATGTATTACTGTCTTGAACTTGCTTCAGATCAAGTTATTTATAGGCCTATAAGAATTGCTTACCCCCCCCTCCCACACATTGGTAGAACTGGACGTGGAAGTTTCCTGAAGCAGGATGGTACTGCCACTGAGAATCAACTTTCTTTGGCTGATGAGCTGGGACAACTATCTGGTTTTCAGAATTCTGCAAGTCCTCCTTTGTACCAGGTTGGCATATATCTACACAACTTTGTTCTCCCTAAACCCACCTACCAAATCATAGGTTTTCCATCCATGTAAAATTTGTTTTTGTATATACTTCTGCAGGTGGAATTTGATGATGATGTGGAGTTAGACGAAAGTGCGGAGTTTGAGGTAGATGTAATGGAGCGATCACATGTCAAAGCCTTAGCAGATGAGCTGAAAGAGGCATTGGATGAGGACACACACAAGGAGAAGGAAGAAGCAGTCACCTGCAAGAGCATGGAGATGACCCTCCGTCATGGGATGGAAGAAGCCGGAAAACATGAGGAGGTCGATGAGGTCATCAATCATGTTGAGGTGAAAGAGGAGGTTACAGATGAGACAGTGGAGATGGACATCAGTTGTGAGGAGATGGTCAAGCATGAGATGAGAGAGGCACAGGAGCCTGAGGTGATGGAGCAACTCATCAGGCAAGGGGACATTCACGAGTCCATCAAACTTGAGATGGGGAAGGCAGAGTTTAATAACTATGTGGATTCAGGTGCTGAGAGGCCTGTCCGGGCACAAATCAGCCTCCTGGAGGAGGAAAACAAACCAGACGAGAAGAGGTAGCCTATATATTGTTCTCTCTCATAAATTATTATTATTATTCATGTTTAATAACCCATGATCTCTGGCCTAACTAGAATGTTTATGTTTTGTCTGTCTGTGTTTCTGTATGTTCTGTGTCTACGTCTGCTCCTGTCACTGAAGCAGTGTTTGTCTGGAGCAGACCCATAGAAGCTTCCAGAGAGCCGCGTTGGTCACTGGTGCTATTGGGCTCGGCTTGCTCATTTTCTTAAAAATAAAGGCTTGAATAAGCTGACTGGGTGTTTTATGATTCATTATTTCAAAAGGCTGCTCTTATAGAATAACATTATGTGGACTGTGCTACAGAATCATCAGGCTCTGCAGCACCAGTGCTGTGAGCAAAGAAAGTTTGCACAGCCCTGCTTGTTACTAAATCAAGTTGCTGCAGATAACAAGGGGCAGGGGAAGCAGACGTACCACAACACCACACCATCAACCCAGAAAATTCCATTACTGGGGGGTAAACCAGCTTATTCCTGTAGCAAAATTATAAATTGAGCTTAATGACAAAGTCCCCACACACAGGTCTTGGTTTTCTGAAGAGTAAAACAAAACTTGCATGCCAAAACTTGTAACTTGTATGCTAAGAGGAATATAAACCTAAGTGTACCTGAGACATCTCTGACGTCTCTGTGGTAAACCATTTATTATTCATCTGTTCAGTGTATGTATCCTGTTAAGAGCAGGCACACATTAGGCTGGTTTGGCCCTTTGACCACCAGAGTGTGCTCTTCAGTTACATCAGCATCCATAAGCACTCTCATTGGAACATTTCATGAACATGTGCAGATGAGGATGATGATTTGATTGATGTCTAATACTAGAACTCAATGACAAACAGCAACAATACTTTTATATTTTTTAAATATAAATACAAATCTTACTGAAATGAAGCATATCTAACCAGTAGAGATAGAGCATTTCAAACATCTTGAAAGGCAACTTGTAATCAAACCAGATGGGTGGGTGCAAAAAACAGAAACATCATGAAGATGGAAACAACAGCATTCAACACCAAAACAAAATAACAGTAACCACTGCCACCCACTGCAATCAACAACATCAGCAGAAGAACCATTGCCCAAAAAGATCCAAGAAAAAAAAAAAAACAATTAGGCTAGACTTGAATCACTTTGCATTTATTATTATTTTCAAGTCTCTAGGCAAACTGTTCCACAGGACAGATACAGAATAAAGGAATGACTCCTTGCCCATAGAGGTCTAGAATGTAGGCCCTAACCTAGACTTGACTTGATTTAGATTCTGTGTTATTTAGTATAATTTGTATTTTAGTATATTCTTTATCTTCTACTGTCCTTATTGCTTAGCTGTGTTTTTTATATTATATACTTTTAATTACTTTTTTCTGCTGTTAGTGAATGTGTGTGTGATGTCTGTATGCTACTGAGACATTGAATTTCCCCTTGGGGATCAATAAAGGATCTATCTATCTATCTCACCAGAAGAAAATCAGTTGAGCTCCCTCTAGTGGACCATGAGCTAAGCCTGTAAACCTCTCACACTCACACCTAATATTCAGCACATAAACACCTAATGTTCAGGAACTCCAAGAGGTTCAACCCGGCGCTCAGGTAGAGTCCGTAATAGGTGCTCTTGGGGTAGGGAAAAATCCAATGACACAAAAAAGCAGGTCCCAAGCACTCAGTCAGATGTAAAAAGAGAAGGAATGAATTAAAAAGCCTTTATTTGGTATGGTTTTAAGTCATTTAAAAAAAAAAATACAAGCCCTGAAGACCACTTGTTGGTTGAAACATGTTGGTTCTTGTATTTTTTTATGGATTTCTATGCAACGTCACGAAAACATGCGTGCGCAACCAAGAGGCAGCATAGAGCAATGCAAAAGAGCAAAAGAATAAAAGAGTTTTTGTGCTGAAAACTGCACCAATTCGAAATCACGATGGTTAGAGAATGTTAAATATGTTCAATATCCCTAACGGAATGCATGTCTTCGCCAAAAATGACAAAATACGATGTTATATTAATAATGCAAATGAACGGCAAACTTTGAAATATAGTCTGAAATGAGATGTTATTATCATTGAGACAACAGGGGTATACAAAAAAATCCGATTGTAGCTTATAGCAGCCGACTTTTTAGGTTAAGTTTATAAAGTTTATAACGTTGTGGACGGCCACCAAGCGTCTTCTGCCCCACGGCTGCGCTCGCATCTAGTTTTGTTGGTAAACGGGAAACCCGTGTATACATTTCTATGGAGCTTAAGGTCAAAGATAATTAATGTGTAGCAAGATGGGTCGTCCTAGTTCATGTCTATGAGGGCAAAGTGGAGTTCAGTCAAAGACGGGCTCTGGTTCAGTCCCCGCCTGCACAGGGGCGTGTCACTGACGTATGACTGACGTTTGACCGCCTTGGTTCCACGCCAGACAGAATACAGAGTACAAAACAAACTTGGTGTACACTTTCATTAATGTTGATTTTCTCCCGACTGGGGAGGGTCATACTATCACGACATTCTCCTGAAATGGGGAGAGTTTGGAGATCATGATACAGGGTCCGAAATGTGCATCCATTGCTCAGAAAAATAAGGCTTTGACAAATTCTGGGAAATTCTTGGATTCTGCCATAGACCTCAGTGTAAAAAGGGAGCCCGATCACTGCATAAATGGGGGATAGTGGCCCCCCCTCGTGCGGGGCGTGTACTACTGCTACCATATTTGCACATACATTTCCAGGGGCAGGAAATGGCCTCTCCGGAAGTATCTTCGTAATCAACCATCTTTGCTAAGGTAAAGTTGACGGGCCATGTCTGCCTGCACGGAGCTACTGGACTGTTATTGGCTTATCTGCGTTCGATGGGCGGGGTTTTGCGAACGGTCAATTGGGTAATGTAGGATATAATGTTGCAATCTCAGTTTCCATGCACTTGAACACAATTACAAAACTGCAAATAAATGCCAAATCATGGCATGACCTATTTGCAACTAATTATAGTGGATGGAATCCACTATCTTGAAATCTCCTGGCTTCTTCTTCTTATTATAACCTTTTCTTTTTACCTTTTCAAGAATTAATGCGACTCTAACCGCTTAACGTACAGACATGTTGAAATAACCGTTCTGAAGGTCTGGAGTGGGGCAACAGAGTTTATACTTTTTGAGAAATAGGGGATTAAAAATGTTAAAAAGCTAATTTTTCCCCCATAAACTTCAAAGGCTGTGATGTCATAATGGCCTAAAGGCAGCTGCGCTTGTTAAGCTCCCAGAGTAGTTCCCGGGCTAATTAGAACACTGGCACAGGTGTCACCTGTGAATTCAACCGTCTCAGCTTCTAATGCATACAATCTGGTGCTCCCTAAAACTACAAATCCTGTTTAAGTGTTTCCCGTGTGTCAAAATAAAAGTCACAGCCATATCTCATGCTTTGAGCATTATATCTCCAGAACGGTTTGACATATATGCTTCAAATTTGGTACAAGTGTTTGTATGGACTCAAAGATGAAATGAGTTGATGTTGGAGGTCAAAGGTCAAGTCAATGAACACTCTGAGTGCGATATCTCAAGAATGCCTTGACATACATGCCTGAAATTTAGTACGAGTGTTTGTATGGACTCAAAGATGAAGTGAATTGATGTTGGAGGTCAAAGGTCAAATGTCAAGGTCAAAAACACCTTGAGTGTTATATCTCAAGAACGCCTTGACACAGGTCTTTTGGTATGAGGGTTTGTATGAACTCAAAGATTAAGTGATTTAATGTTTTTTTTTCAAGGAATTTCCCCACCAACATTAAACCAGCAGCTTTCCATCCACTATTGTAATTCCTCTGGCATTACATTCTAGTTCGTGATGATGACTCAACTGTTAATTAGTTCCAAACCAGAAAGCAATGCTCCTGTGGCTCAACTGGCAGATCAAAGTTCAAGATTTCACAAAGGTGCACAAAGGTCAAGCATTCAATTCTTAGGGAGCATAGATACAAAATAAATGCATACCTGCACTGTACTCTAATTTGATTCGTAGACATGTCTGCTATATTAATACACGTGAAATGCAAACATATCATTAGAACAATAACTGCCTGACATGATAAGAGTTGCATCATTACAATATCCATGGGGTGGCCAGCTCTGTCCTCTGCGTTATGCCTCCACTGGGAGATTATTAACGGTTGAATGTATCTCCCTTGATACAGACCACCTGGAGCAGCTGTCGTGTGACCTGTTGATCTGGTCTGCTCAGGATGTGTTTAGCCAGTCCACAGGGCCTCTGGTGTGGCTGAACTAATTGCTTCCCTGGGATTGTCTGAAGTGGATTGGTGACTTCTAAAAACATGTTTATCCTTTCATGGACTTACCCTAGAGGCAAAAACATTAATCTCCTAACCTCCCTGGTACCAACCAAAATGAAAAAAAAAAATCAAATTCAAAAATACTCAAAGCGGCCATATAGGTTTAGTTATAGTTTTTTTTCTTCCGGATTTTTTTTTTCTTCAGTAATTTTGTGTCAAGGATTCCCGGGACACTGAAAGACCGGGGTGCAAGAAACTTGGTAGGCAGGTAGCCCCACAAGGATGACACGGAAACCATTGTTTTTCGTTTTGATCCATCACCCTCTGCCGGACTAGACCCTCCGAAAGGAGGGTAGGGCGGACACAGTTTTCTGTGAATATCTCGAGAACCGTAGGACCTAAAGGACTACACATTTATTTGGTATGTTGGTCTTAACTCATTGGTTCTCAATACCAATTTCAAGTTTTTGCCTGAAATTGCACAGCGCCTGCTTCAGAGGCCACTGTTCCCACCTAGTTTAGCCTCTAACCAAATGCTTCACAATCAGAAGAACTGTGTGATGTACTGACACGGAGTTACAGAGACTAGAATATTGTTTCTTCTTTCTGCCGGATAAGCATCTCTGAACTGACCACATTTCAGCCCTCTAGGTCACTTGATATGACTTAGAAACACAACTGAGCCCTAACACCAGGTATTGTGAAGCTGTGTGCAAAAGTTGGTCAATATAGAATGAAAATATGACCATTATTTGCGAAGGTATGCTCATGCGTTTTGTAAAATGCTCAGAAACTCCCCATAGGACTTTTGGGTATCCAAAATGCATACTGACAATCAAATGCTTGCTGCATATGAACCCCTTTGTGTAGAAGCATAATCTTGGTCTCAAATGAAATAGTGGCACCTATAATGAAAAAGCAAAAATGAGGTGTTGTAATCGCAGGTGGTCAAAACTGCACGAAATTCATGCACATTATGACACCCTCTGAATGCATACTAAGTTTTGTGGAATTCCGTTCATGGGGAGCCATACAATAAATGAATTTATGTGTACATTGGTGTAGTCTTGGGGGGGGGGGGTGCATAATAAATTAATTTATGTGTACATTGTAGGGCTGTAACGATACACCAACCTCACGATTCGGTTTGTATCACGATTTTTGACCCACAGTTCGATACAAACCTCGATTTTTCTTTTTTTGGATTTTATTAAATAACATTTCAATAGCCCACCAGAGGATTGCAATATAATATATAATATAAAAATACTGAATGTCTGATATTTATGACAGCACACTTTATGCAGATTGGCCTATATGCCTACTATTTCTATTACAACTCTACCTCGTTAATTCAGCTGTCTGGTTGCTAGTCGTCTATAGAGTCAAATAGGGTCTTTAATATTAAGAGCTTGTGTAAAGATGTTCACATGTGAAATAAAGTTTTGCAGCTGTGCAAAAGAAGTTCTGTATGTGCAAAGACATTTCGTACCTGCACAAATACTTTGTATGTGTGTGAATCTCTATACGCGACGCTACGCTAAGCTTTCCTGCACAACACTGAAAGTACGAACTAAAAACTGATATACAATGCGTACGGACTTTTGACCCTAATTTTACTGCCTTGCTGAAGAGCCAATTAACACATTGCTTACTGTCAACCAATCAGCGTTTCCCACCGACCACCCAGATTTTGGTGCTAAACCACAGATCTAGTTATTAAAACTGGTGGTAACAGCAAGGGCAGATAGGTCGTAACATTACTGTAAATGAACACCCATAAGTATTTCTGGACTAAAATATTGCAAAGCGATTTGGTTACTTTGTTTGTCATGCTTTTATCAGTTGTAACATAGTCAAAACGTTAAGAATATCATACCAGAACATGAAATAGCATAGTGTCGCATATAGAGATTCACACACATACAAAGTATTGTGCAGGTACATATTTTTTCCACACGTGTGGAATTTTTACAGATCCGCATTCCCCCCCCACATATGTACAAAACATTTCTACAGATACACATTTCTTTCACACAAGTACATAATATTTCTACAAGAACATATTTTTTTCACACATGTACAAAATATTTCTACAGGTACTAAATGTCTTTGCACATGTGACATGCTTCTTTTGCACAGTTGCAAAACTTAATTACACATGTGAACATCTTTTCACAAGCTCTCAATATTAAAGACCCTATTTTGACTCCATAGTCGTCTTCTATGCGTCCTTGCCTTCACGATAGTGAATGCTTTATTTGGACTGTGTTGGCTGTCGCGCATGAGCGAGAGAGAGGGAGAGCAAGGGAGAGTGAGGGAGAGCGGGGCAAGGAGAGGGGGTTTACTTCTATACTGTTTGTTAAAGTTGAATACAGTCTACAATGAAAGCAACATTTATTTATTTATTTTTGGACAACGTAGCCTAGGCTACCAGTAAAGCGGGAGATGTGTGTTGCTTATGCGGCCGCGTAAGCTGCAAAGCACTGCGTGAAACACTAGAAAGGGTGTGTCGCGGTTCTGCCTTTTCACACACGGGATTGTGGATATGAATGTCAGGAATTTCAGTTTCGAATCGCATATCGTCGTTACAGCCCTACATTGGTGTAATCTTACCAACTTTTTAAATAGTTTACTATGAAATGTAACTATTGTATTGTTATTTGTATGTTGCTTTTGACAAAAGCATCTGCTAAATACCATAACCATAACATTTAGTGACTGTACACCAACTGGCCTGTAGATGGCTGGACACAGTTTTCTAGAGCCTAGAATGACCAATTATTTTTGTATTTTGGCCTCTAGGGGCCATGTCAACCCAACCCGTCCCCTATCCATCATTAATTTGAATTTATAGCGGCAAAAATGAAAAAGCAAAAATGAGGCATTGGAGGTGTAGGGTCATTATTACACCCTGAATGCATGCTGTAGCAGTTTCGTGGAAATCCGTTCATTGGGGACCATACAATAAATTAATATATGTGTACATTGCCAATGTATATGTACCAATGTACCAATGCCATATGCCAATTACTCAGTGTAATGAGCTCAGCACCATGTCCAAATTCAGCCCTATTGACTTTGACACTCTTGAAAAAACTATACAAAACCTCAGTTCTTCTACGTCTGAGCTGGACATTCTGCCCACCAACTTGTTCAAATCCGTTCTCCACCTAATAGAAACTGATGTACTTATGATAATCAATACTTCATTACAGACCGGCGGCATATATCCCAAGTCCCTAAAATTGGCTGTTGTAAAGCCCCTACTTAAAAAGAACAATCTGCATCTGTCCTCAACAACTACAGGCCCATATCAAATTTACCTTTTATCCGTAATACTAAAGAATTATCTTTAATGAAGTGTCTGCTTTCTTGACTTCAACTTTCTGCTTTGATTTCTACTGTATCAATCAGGTTTTAGAGAATATCATAGCACTGAAACAGCTCTTATAAAAGTAGTAAAGGATATTCGGCTAAACAATGATTCTGGCAAAACTACAGTCTTGATGCTTTTGGATCTCAGCGCAGCCTTCAACACTGTTAACCACAGCATATACTTGACATACATATTATGACTTGAATATTGGGTGTGTCTCTCTGGCACTGTCATCTGTTGGCTGAGGTCCTACTAAGAGCATAAAAGTTTCAATTTTACCTCAACACCAATGTCATTAACCTGCGGTGTCCCTCAGGGATCGATCCTCAGGCCACTCTTGTTCAATCTGTATATGCTCCTGCATGGCCAAATCATAAAGAATCACTCCATCTGCTACCATAGCTATGTCCATGACACAAACTGTCCCTATGTTTTTTTATTGGCTTGTTTCGTTTTAATTATTTTAATATATGTTATTTTTTCGTGGTATGTTGAGCACATTGGGTTACCGTTCTGAAATGGGCTATATAAATAAAACTTTGCTTTGCCTTGCCTTACCTTTAATGACTGTAGACTACGCATGCACACACACACACACACACACACACATAAAGATACATGCACACATATAAACACCCACCCACACACACACAGGTACGCAAACACTCACACACTATACTAGCACACATGCACACACACACACATAAACACACACACACACACAGAAACACACACACACACACACACAGGTACGCAAACACTCACACACATACACATACATAAGCACACACACACACTCTCTTGTGAGTGATGTCTGTATGCTACTGAGACCTTTGAATTTCCCCTTGGGGATCAATAAAGTATCTATCTATCTCTATCTATCTATCTTTGTTATCATCTAAATGTTATTTAAATGTAAATGTAAGGTTAATCAATCATAACTAAAACAGTAACCTATTTTTTATTTTATTTTTTGGAGGGAGGGGGGGCAATGATGTTATTGCATACCCCTCAGAAAAGGGTAGTTGCGCCCGTGCCTACTGTACTTCCATGTTAGTTTTTCTGCTTATTCCTTGCTGAGGGTGGTTTGTAGTGCTAGGTTTAATCAATGTGTCATATTCTAGAAATATTGCTTATAACACATTGTTGAAGACAACTGGATGGGAATATCTTTTTTTCTAATTTTCCCTTCCCACCCAAAACATCTGGGGGGCTGTGTGAAACCTGCTTGTTACATGATGTTTGACACCCCTGCCTTAGACAGTCTTCACTTTTTTTTGGTATACTTAGTTATAAGAAACACCTTAGTGGTGCAGCTTGGACACATCCTCAGTGATGAACCCAGGGTCACAGGGTGTTTCGGGTCTCAGATCATCAGACACCCTCACCTGGGCGACCCAGCCGGGGCTGATCAGACCCCAACTTGTGTCCAAGCAGCGCACTAAGCCATGTGTCGCCCCTTTTGATCCATAGCCACCTAGAGGCTCTCTCAGCTGCCTCGCAGATGTTTCTGGTGGCTTTCCTTTCTTGAGCACCTCTCATTCCAAGCAGCCTGAGTGATCGGTGCAGGCTCTGTCCTGGGAATCCCCTGCAGCCAACCTCGATTGGTTCACAGCGGGCCCTCAACCCTTTCAGCCTGCAGTCCTCCACCAGTTCCAGATACTTCGCCCTTTTCCGCTCCAACGCTTCCTCAATCTGGTCTTCCCAGGGGACTGTGAGTTCCAGTAGCACCACTTGCTTTGCACTCTCTGATGTTATTACCATGTCTGGCCTGAACTTGGTGCTGGTGATGTGCTCTGGAAACTTCAGTTGTCTCCCCAGGTCCACCTTCATCTGCCAATCTCCTGCTGTGGATAGCAGCCCAGCTGGGACCTTTGGCTGTGACTGAGGCTTCTCGCCGGCCCTGACGAAAGCAATGTGTGGCCTTGCTAAGGGCTGGTGCTTGCTTTGCTGGATTCCCGCACGGATGGTGTCCGCTACTGCCTTCAGCACCTGGTCATGGCGCCATCTGTACCTCCCCTCTCCCAGTGCTTTCGGGCAGCAGCTCAAGATGTGCTCCAGCGATCCTCTTGCAGGGCACAGGGGACAGGATGGTGCTTCAGCTAGCCCCCAGCAATGCAGATTGGCTGGACTCGGTAGGACGTCATACACTGACTGGATCAGGAACTTTATTCTTGCTGGCTCTGACCTCCAAAGTTCTGACCAGGTGATTTTCCGAGTCAGTGCATGCTCCCAATTGGTTCAATTGACCGATCCCAAGCCCCTCCTCCCATTGTCAGTCCCATAGTTACTGTTGCTAAGTCGGACAAGTTTGCAGGAAAGTGTGCGAGAACGCGTGTTCAACATGGGGATGCAGCACCCCCATTTAGCCGAGTGCAACAGTGTATGCTGGATTTCTGGGCGTCAAGTAATCTTGATATATTCAAAAAACAGAGGCCAGAAAGGCCTTCAGTATGCAGATGGACACATTCACAATGTCTGCTGTTATCAACGAGGTGGAACACCACAAATTGAGGACAAACAAATCCGGTGTCGTGGATCTTAATGGGATGCATGTTAACTGGGGATAAACAATTAGCACGTTATCACGAGCAGGTAGTTTACCTTATTTGCTGCAGATGTGACTGATTCAATAAACAGGTCTGTGCAAAAATATGGTGTTGACGTGTCCATAACAAAATCTAACCATATTTCGATGATTAATAGAAGACTGGACCAAGTGCTGCAGATCCAAGTTCCCACGCAACTTGGGAGAGTGACTAGCCAAGCAGCTCATGTTGGGGAGGTGGAGAGATAGCTTCTCTTCGGTAGGCCCGATAGCCTACTTATTATTTTGAATGGCTGCTTTAGAAGGAAGAGTTCAAATAAACATGATACAAGTGTATTGAAAAGAAACCACTCCGAGTTCAAACCCATGCCTATCACGTTTGACATATCTGCAGTTTGCAGACATGATTTGTCTTGCACTAGACTTGCCCGCTTATGCTATAATTAATTTAAACGTGGGCAATGTAGTAGCCTAGGTCTAATATGGGCGATTTCGAGACTGCATAGTGATTCGATCTTTAGAAGACATTGGCTATCTCTCGTTCAGCCATCAATAATGCATCGCAGTATAGGCTATTATTGCGTTTGTTGAAAAAAGGATCATTAGCTTATTTCTGTGAACAGTCTTCTATCCCAAGTTAAACATGGCAAGGTAGCAAAGCTGAAAGTATTCTTGTTGTGTGTAAGGCGATACGTGATTGAAGGTGTATTCTTTTGCGCGTCTTCCAATCGTATGAATATGCGAGTTCAGTTCCTACAAGGTAGGTATAATTTTTTGCGTAGGCTTATGTTGTCGTTTCATCAGTGGAAACCAGATTTAGTTATGTTTTTGTGTGTAGCCTAGTTATGAACACAAATAAATGGAACATTTTCGTACACACTCAGATTTCTTTACTGAAAAGTAGCAGCCTATCCAAAGTTATGCAAAGTTAGGCCTATGTGTGTTAACGTTTCACACGGTCAGGATATCAGATGTCACTTCTACAAGTATCCCAGGCTTATCTTTGAACCTTTTTGAGCTCTTTAGTTATTTAGTTACTTAAGCTACTCGCAAAAGAAGCATTATAGCATTCGCATAACTGGCGTATTGTCATACCGAATGGCCACTAGAAAATTCAAAATTGACCGAGGTTGGCTGTCCTCCGAAGTCCTCATTGTGACATAGCAAAAGGGGGCGGGGCTTGGGATCGGTCAATTGGCTTCCCCAAGCTCTTCACCGGCTTCTCTGTCAATGATGGAATTTGGAGACCATTCATGTGGAAGCGGAATTTGTCCTCCACTCTCCCCTTCCTCAGGGCAAGGGACCGGCACTTAGCTGGCTTGAATGTCATTCTCGCCCAAGATGTTAGCCTTTCGAGACCTTTAAGGAGCCAGCGGCACCCTGGCACTGATGTTGCTGTGACTGTCAGGTCATCCATAAAGGCTCTAATTGGCGGTTGGCGAGTGCCAGATCTGGAGAGAGGCCCTCTGCATTCCACTTCTGCAGCCTTGACAAGCATGGTCATCGACAGGGCAAACAGTGTCACTGATATAGTACAACCAGTGATGATACAACATTTAGTCAGTCAAACTTTACATTTCGTCTAACGTTTATTTTGACATTTAATTTGGAAATTAAAATATTCAGGTAAAATAAGATATATTCCAGACTTTTCAAGGGCCCTCTTCTTCATTGGGGCCTTGTAGTCAGTCCCACTTTTTCCACAGTCCGAGGCCCTTGGATCTGCTGAACTCCTTTACAAATAATCAAGCTGGCGCCAAGTCCTTCTGAAAGAGATAGAGATGGAGGTGGATCACGAGATACCTCAGATTACCTGTGTCACCTAGGAAAGTGTATTTTCTGCTCTTTCAATGGGTTGTCTCAGTTTCTCTCTGAAACATGGGCCTGCCTGCCTCAGATGCCTGTGAGCAGCTTTTCAGTTGTGCTGGATTACTGTTCACTGCAAAGCAAGCAAGGATGAGCACAACTAACTTTGAAAATCAACTGCTGCTCAAATTTAAAGGAGAACTCCGGCAATTTTTCACATAGCTCTCCGTTTCTCGAGGTCACCGAGTACTGCTGCAGCCAGCAGCTAAGGTAGCCAGGCAGCTACAGCTATACACTCTGGGGGGCATGAACATGGGGGCTCACAAACATGACCTCAGAATGTAGCGCTGTAGCTGCCTGGCTACTTTAGCTGCTGGCTGCAGCAACTCGAGCTGGGTAAAACCGATTGTTTTCGGGTTTTTTCGTACCCCCCCCCCCCCCCCCTCCAAAAAGTAACTAAGTAACTTTTACTTAAAGTACATTTTAAATGAACTACTTTTTACTTTTACTTGAGTACATTTTCAGATGGGTAATTTAACTTGTACTTGAGTAATATTTCATCAAAGTATTGGTACTTTTACTTGAGTACAATATTTTAGTACTTGTTCCACCTCTGTGATTTGGCCACCAAATTCCCCAGATCTCAATCCAATCGAGCATCTGAGGGATGTGCTGGACAAACAAGTCTGATCCATGGAGGCCCCACCTCATAACTTACAGGATTTAAAGGATCTGCTGCTATCGTCTTGGTACCAGTACCAGATACCACAGCACAGCTTCAGAGGTCTAGTGGAATCCATGCCTTGACAGGTTTTGGTGGCAAAAGGGGAACCTGCACAATATTAGGTATAATACTGAAATATGAGCTGTTACTTGGTGTGATTGTTTGTGGATATATCTAAATGCTACCTCATGATGCTTTTAAATTCTTTATTTATTCTGGACTGCAGGGATCAGTTTATAAGCCTATGTACTGATCATGGAAAAAAGTCTCCATGAGCCCATGTATATTTTCTTCTCTAATTATGACCGCCGTGCAGCGAAGCGCCGGTCATATAGGTTTAGTGAGATTTTTTTTTCTTTTTTGCATGTCCAATTTTCCGTCACGGATTCCCGGGACACTGAAACACCGGGGTACACGAAACTTGGTGTGCATGTAGCCCCACATGGATAGCATGGAACCATCGTTTTCCGTTTTGATCTGTAGCCCCCCCGCTGGACTGGACCCCCCGAAAGGAGGGTAGGGCAGACACAGTTTTCTGTGAATATCTCGAGACACCTAGTTAAAAACAAAAAAGTAAAAATGAGGTGTTGTAATAAGTGTAGGATCATTATGACACCCTCTGAATGCACACCAAGTTTTGTGGATTTCCGTTCATGGGGGGCCACACAATAAATTAATTTATGTTACTGTACACCAACTGGCCTGTAGGTGGCCGGACACAGTTTTCTGTGAATATCTCAAGAACCGTAGGGCCTAGGAGGATCACCTTTTTTTTGTATGTTGGTCTTAAGGGGCCATGTCAACCCATCCCATTACCACTTATTTCATGTATAGCGCCACCTAGTTAAAAATTAAAAAGCAAAAAATGAGGTGAAAAATTTTAATCACAATATCTCTCGCTGACATAGTCAAAACTGCACGAAATTGAAAGTGCAGGATCATTATGACACCCTCTGAATGCATGCCAAGGTTCGTGGACTTTCGTTCATGGGGGGCCATATAATAAATTAATTTATGTACATTTAGTGACCGTACACCAACAGAGTTTTCTGTGATTATCTTGAGAACCGTAGGGCCTAGGATGACCAATTTTTTGCGTATGTTTTCCTCCAGGGGTCATGTTAACCCATTCCATATGCACACATGTGCATAAACAGATACACACGCACACACATACATTCACAGTAATCATACGTATGACACATACTCACATAGTAGACATATGTACGCATGCATGCACATGCACACACACAGGCACATACACAGGCACACACACAAGCACATGCACGCACGCACGCACGCACACACACACACACACACCCACCCACCCACCCACACATAAACATAAACATGTACACGCACACATGCACACAATTTAAGAATTTCTCAGAATTATGAACAGGCAAGATGGGGGTGGGGTTGTATAAAATGTATTTTACATGTGAAATCTATGAACTAATCGGGCTATATCTTGCACTTTAGCGCAATTGACTTCGCGCAAATCGCTTTGTGGTGATCTTGGGCGCTGTTTCTATTTTACCGGGGGATCATGACTGTTGTGCCCAACGCAAATCTAAAATGGGGTGGTCTGAAGTAGCTACATTAATCATGAGTGTGGTTTGGGCGTAACGTGCAATAAACCAATCAGAGCGTCATCTCACATTCCCTTTAACAACAGGCACGCTTGTTCCATAGCGGATCGGTTCACAGCGCTATAGTCAGTTGGGAGTTTGCTATTGATTTTTCCTCTTGACAAAATGTAATACAGAAATGTCACTTTCCGATGTTTTGGGATCACTTTCACTGAATCACGAGGTTATGAATGCATGGTGATATTTTTGCAATGTAGGCTAATCTACGTAAGGGATAATGGATGACACGGTGGTCTGTTCACAGAAGTTAATGCACGTTCGAGGTTGTAAAACGGTCCCGACGCGAAGCGGAGGGCCGTTTAAACCTCTTAAGTGCATTAACTTCTGTAAACAGACCACCGTGGAGTCCATTATCCCGCTTATTCCACTGTTGCCACTTGCGTTGTGGTCATTTCCTGTTGTAAACGTTTTAATCGCTAAAACGTAAATGTAAACACTTTTTATTAGTTATCCATTGCTATATTAGGCTGTTATGCTAGCTCAGCCTTTAAATATGCTATTATTTTGGTCATGTGGACTTGATTAAACGGGTAAAGATAATTCATAAACTGCTATTCTTACATGACTGAAGCAGTAGCCTAGGTTCAACAGTGGTGTTTGAGGTTGCTGTGTTAAGTTGTGTGTGATCGCTAAACAATTCTTAGGATCAAATCAGTTTATTTTTACATACGGGAGTTAGCCTAATTGACCTGGGGGGTATTCCATCAACCTCGCTAATGAAGGCGGCGCTTAACAGAAATAGCCGTGCTTGAACTAGCGTAGACTTTCACTTGGGGCTGAAGCCGTTCCATTAACTCAAGTTAGCGGCATCTTGGCCTCGTTTATTAGCTTCATCTCTCCTCGTGCACGAGGTAGAAAAGTAGACCAAAACAGTAGATTGATGAAAAGACGATATATGTCGTAAAATTAAGACAATACTAGACGATTTCTGTTCGATAGGCAAGTGCCATCTACAGGATTTTTATCGAAAGTCATCAAATTCAACCTCGAGAGACAAAAATAGATTGCCTACAGAAATTGGAGAATAATGAAAGCATACATTTAAAACAACAATGCTAATGGTTTGAAATCAATTGCGAGTTTCATTGGCTTCACTCTTGAACACAGACTATACAGTCTATGCTTGAACAAAACTTGGGAATGAATAAATAGTATAAACTCAAAAACAACTTTGGCATTCAAAACTATCTATAGCCTACGTTCTTATATTAAAAGAGTTCACTCCAAATTATTGTCTAGGTGTAGGTGGTCATAAAATAAATTAGTATCAACATAATAGCCTATTGTCTCCCATAAGTCCCAAAGTGTTTGAAATAAAATGATCTGAAATGCAATGGCTTTCGATTCAAGTTATGCCTAGTATTTAATCTGTGTAGCTCACAGTTGATTTGACATTCATGAGCTGCCTTAAGGCTCTGGCATGGTCCTGCGTCACATTTGCGCGTGTCCAAGACGTGCGTCATTTTTGCCGTGGACATGAAGCATACTCCAATTTCTGCTGTCCTGAATGCGCGTTAAATCGTTAAGGTTAGCGACTGCGCACTACGGATTAACTGTGATACTCTGCCCCACCAACTGGGGGCGGTACGTCGAGCCTGAAAGTAGGACACAACCACCAAAGAAGCCTGAAACGCCTGAAGAAAAGAAGAACTTGGGATGTGCGAGCACTGAACGAAGGAAGAGCTGATGAAGGAAAAAGCACCACGAGTACGTTCGCCTGTCTGCTGGGAAGTTTGATAAGCTGGCCCATCGCATCGCTCCATTTATCATCCACCAGAACACACACAGCACACCTGTTGGTATAGCTGAGAGACTAGCTTAGCCTACTTGCTTATTAGGCTACTTAGCCTATAGCTATAGCTTAGCCTATAGCTAAGTGACTCGGTGCTGCGAGGGCAGCAATATTGGTACGATACAAAGTAAAGACATTTTTCTAAACACAGCAGTGTCATGGTAAGAAAGAGTTGTGCGTACAGATGTCCTCAATTAAATTTGTATTGAGTCTTCACACCTGCCTCATACCAAAAAGTATGAACCAAAAACCTGTAAATATGACGTGTCAATAAAACTTTTGAAGTAACTATTTGTGTTCATAATGTATAATGTCTCACTGTGATAATGGGTGTATTTAGAGCGAGAGGTAGCCTCTTCAATTATTATTATGATAACGCATTATCTGGTGTTGACAGGCGAGTTTCGAGATTTGAGTTCAGCATTGTTCAGGAGTAGGCTAGGTGATAATGATTGCACCTGGGAGAGGTAGGCTACATTCCCTTTATTATTAAAATCACTATTGATAACGCATTATATACGGAACAGGCGAGAATGCATCTCGATCAGCAAGTGTTACTGGGTTTCGCCTGAGCGTTGTAGATAGATACCAAAGATTCTAAAGCTCTGTTCTAGAATCTTTGATAGATACCTTTATATGGCTCTGGGTTTCGCGATTTGATTTCAGCATACGCTCATTTCTAAAAGATGCATTTAATCCGAAGTCATGTCAGCTCTCTATGCAGGGAGTAGGGCTGTCACTTTTTATTCGAACATGACGTGAAATATCCGTAGTCGAACTATAAATAAACTATTAATATATAATTCAGTTTTTAGTGCTGTGTAGCGCATTTCTACAGTCTATGATTAGTTTTATTTTATTGTTTGCCATCTCATTCAGTGCTATATGATCCAGGGCTCATGACCAAATCAAGCCAATATAATAGCCAGTAGCCACAATGAGCCCATGCAGCCACCCTGTTTCGACAATCAAAGGTAACGCACAGAACGGCCAGCAGACAGATAATTACGTCCCCAACTCATCTAAAATGTGGTGTCTTGAAATACTTTGGGTTCTACACCATAGATGGTAAAGTGACCGTTAAATATAATGTTAAAGAATGTATCTGTGGATTGTGGCTTTACATCGGTCGAAGTTGACTCCATGTCGTGGTGTCTCACGTAACTCAAAGCCAGGCAAGCTGAGGACAGGCGCTCTGTTCCATCGTCATTATGGTAACCAAACAAGTCTTCTTCTGTCTAGGTTTGTTTCTAGGTTTAAGTGTTGTTCTTCTATGTGGTCCACCTACTGGAGGGAAGTGTTTACAGCAGTTCCGTTTCACACATGCGCATTCTACACGTCACTTTGACGCACGGTCTTAAATTTCGGTCGACTCAAAGACGCGACGCATGCTGTAAAAATGACGCAATTTTCGTCACGCGCTCACCAGTGCCGCGTGCACGGGACGCAGACGCGGGACCGTACCATAGGCTTTAGGCTACAGAATAATTATCATTTGGCTTGATATAGCCTAATATAGCCCACTGGCAAAGCTGTCACTGAACAGCCTACCAAATGTGCATGACCCTTTATCAGCAGTAGACATATGTCTTTCATCAAAGATTATAACTAAAAATGCCATCATCAAGGTGATAAACAATGTAGCCTTAATACTTCGTATGGGAAGCGAACCTGCGAACACGCAAGAATGTAATTCCTTTCCTATACCGTCTCGCTGCACGTTACACCACCACCGAACGTAAGTGACGAGTAGCACGATTCCCAAGGGCGTCCGTTTGTTTTTAGAAGTAGTGGGGACAATAACCATAAGCTTGAGTGTGTTTTGAAAAGTGCGGGGTACCCATATGTAAGCTATTCATCCATTCAACGCTACACTGCAAAAAATGAATTCTAACCAAGTGTTATTGATCTTATATTAAGATTAAAAAATCTATTTGGTATTGTTTTTAGTATGAAAAGACTTACCTAGCGCCCTCTCAAAAGATCATTTTGACTTAATTTAAGAAGACTAACTTATTTTAAGGAGTCTTATCAAGACAAATTTGCTCAACGCACTGGCAGACAAATGTGCTTGTTTTTAGGACAAATTTGCTTGTTTTCAAGATGAGATGTCTTAAAATAAGTCAAATTTCTTTTAAATTAAGTCAAATGATTTCACAAAAAAGCGCTAGGTAAGTCTCTTTATACTGAAAACAATACCAACTATTTTTTTTTATCTTGACATAAGATTAATAACACTTGGTTAGATTTTGTTAGATAAGCAGTTTTTGCAGTGTACAACAATATGCTCAACAGTAGTGTTGCGCCGGTTAAGGTTTTTTAACATCCTCACCCACCCGACCCGTCAAGAGAGTCAATCTGCACCCACTCGACCCTCAATATGCACTGATTAACTACCCGAACCTGACCCGACCCGACACAAAAAAAAACAATGAGACGTCTTTTTGCCGCAACATGTGTCTGAAAACGAGGTGAAATTTTGCAGGCCTGCTGATCTGTTCACATGATGCAGAATTTTGGGGAGGCAGCATCAGCTATTAATGTGACGTGCAACAGGGGCGTGTAGAGTGATAGGTTAAGGCCTTATTATGCGTGGGCCTTCAGATGCAGCAGATGTGTGATTTCCAAAACCATGGCAACCGACTGCACTTTGGTTAGCTTGCATTTGCTTTGCTGTTGCTTAGAATGTTAGATTCTTGCGATAGATGTCTTCAGACAATAAAAAGTAATTTGGAAGGGAAATTGAAGAGAAGAGTTGCCCCCTGCGTTGGCCGTGATTCCCCTTTGAAAATCAGAGGTTCACAGGCTACTGTGGCCTTGGTCAGTGGCGCCGCCAGCCGTAATCATGTAGCCTACGCACTGTGCGTACAATTCATTCATGAAATCATTCAATACAACAATAAAAATAGCTTGTGTACTGTCTTAATTGAAACATGCTTCACGCACAAATGATAGCCTAGGGCAAAGAGAATGGACATCTCAACATAAGGATAGGACTACAATAGAAGATGATGATTGGTGTAAACTGTCACACGACGTGATAAGCCGTTCTGGCGCTTAAAAACGCAACGTTCCATTCAGTCCTAAATCATTCAAACGTAGGCCTAGTGCTCGTCATGAAAAGAAAACAGCAGCTTAATATTTTTCAGGTGTTTAACAGTAGGCCTAGGCCTGTCAGTGGTGTAACAAACCAATGGTGGGCCCAGGTGCTACGCGGGCCCCATACCGACGAACTTTGGCCCAGGATGAATTAGCTCTGATACATGCAATACACATTAAGGGTGACTTCAATTGTTTATGCAAAGGGCCTGAGGCACCGAAGTAGTTTAGTAGTTACAGTGCATGAAAATGCACTGTTCTGTTATCCAAAGTATTCTTCTTATTATTATTATCCCACCAAATTTCTGCGTCTAATTCAGCTTCAACTGTTTAACGTAGAAACTTCGTTCAAACTTTGTAACGTAGGTCTTGAAAAGGACACTTGAGGAATTGTAAACTTTATACTTTTTGAGATATTAACAAAAAACTAGAAAAGCATTTCCTGAAGGAAATACAGTGCATGAAAATGCAAAAATATGATGAGTTGATATGGTAAATTATTTGCTTGGTAGATAAGGTTTAATATAGTTGGAATGACTAAACAGTTAAATAGGTTGATCATTTAAATGGTTAAATTATTTAGGTAGATAGTTGACGATAACTAACAGTTGGAATGGCTCCAATGTTTGCTAGCAGTTATGCTAACTATGTTAACAAAGATAATAATGCTAACCAAGTTACTATGCTAATTAGCATGCTAGCAATGTTAAAATGCTAACTATGTAAACCATGTGACTTAGCTAACTTAGCTAATCATTTTTAGTAGTTATGCTAACTATGCTAACTAGCATGCTAACTATGCTAAACATGTTACTTAGCTAACTTAGCTAATCATTTTTAGCAGTTTTGCTAACTATGCTAACCATCATGATAACTATGCTAACCATGTGACTTAGCTAACTTAGCTAATCATTTTTAGCAACTTTGCTAAAAATGCTAACCATGCTAACTAGCTACAGTGGGTAGGAGTCATAGTTGATGACAAGTAACAGTTACAATGGCTGAACAGTTAAAAAGTTCAGTAGTTTAAAGGGTTAAATTGTTTAACAGTGAAATATTGTAGTGAGGACTTTTATTTTGAAACAGTTTTTGGCAGAGGAAGCAGTTGAACAGGATGTGTAGTCTTAATAGGGCCAGTTTGGTTGCTATGCTGGTTGCTAGGTTAAACTCATTGGTTGCTATGTTGGTTGCTAGGTTGTAACTGTATAAGTGGTTGCTAGGCTGTTGCTAGGGTATTTGACATGGTTGCTAGTCTGTTGCTAGGGTACTTGAGGTGGTTTCTAGGCTGTTGCTAGGTTAGTTGTGGTGGTTGCTATGCTGGTTGCTAGGTTAAACTCATTGGTTGCTAGGTTGTAACTGTGGAAGTGGTTGCTAGGCTGATACTAGGGTATTTGACGTGGTTGCTATATTGGTTGCTAGGTAGATGAGGTTTAATAGTTGGAATGACTAAACAGTTAAATAGGTGGATAGTTTAAATCAGTGTTTTTCAACCACTGTGCCGGGGCACACTAGTGTGCCGTGAGAGATCATCAGGTGTGCCGCAGAAAATTACCCAAATGTCACTCACTGATCCAGAAAAGCAACTGTTGCATCAAAGAATTTATAACCACATGCCCTCATTGATTGTATGATTGCACTATTTGTGGTATGCAGGCATTGTACAACTGGGCCCCCATATCTAGTATTCACAGAATCATCACATATCCAGTTCATAACAACAATTAAATTATAGATATAGTCACCTACAAATGAAACAGAGGGCTTGTTTTATTGAGCAGGTCTTACATAGAAGCCATAATAAAGCCATATCTGTGTATTATTTTAAATTTTAGGCTATGGTATGTTTATTTTTTCTTCACACAGGATGTTAGTGTGCCGTGGGACATTTTAAGTGTCAAAAGTGAATAGGTTGAAAAACACTGGTTTAAATGGTTAATTATTTGTGAGGTAGGTGAGGTTTAATGTAGTTGGAATGCCTGAACAGTTAAATAGGTGGATAGTTTAAAAGGTTAAATTATTTGCTAGGTAGATGAGGTTTAATATAGTTGGAATGACTGAACTAGGTACATGAGGTTTAATATAGTTGGAATGACTGAACAGTTAAATAGGTGGATAATTTAAAAGGTTAAATTATTTGTGAGGTAGGCCTAGATGAGGTTTAATATAGTTGGAATGACTGAACAGTTAGATAGGTGGATAGTTTAAATGGTTAAATTATGTTGTGGACAGAGGAAACAGTTGAACAAGATGTGTAGTCTTATTAAGAGAATGAGACTGTATGCTTAAAGCCTGAGAAACTGACAGTTGATGCAGGTGGCCGGAACACCTGGCCTAGGATTCTGATTACAGTGCATGAAAATGCACTGTACTGTTCTTCCTAGGCTTCTTATTCGTATGCTTCTTCTTATTACAGTGCATGAAAATGCACTGTACTGTTCTTCCTAGGCTTCTTATTACAGTGCATTTACTGTACTGTTATTCCAAGGCATTTTATTACAGTGCATGAAAATGCACTGTACTGTTCTTCCAAGGCATTTTATTACAGTGCATGAAAATGTACTGTACTGTTCTTCCTAGGCTTCTTATTCTTATGCTTCTTCTTATTACAGTGCATGGAAATGCACTGTACTGTTCTTCCTAGGCTTCTTCTTATTACAGTGCATGAAAATGCACTGTACTGTTCTTCCTAGGCTTCTTATTCTTATGATTCTTATTCTTCTTCTAACGCACTTAATGCAGCTTCAACCGTTTAACGTAGAAACTTCATTCAAACTATGTTACGTAGGTCTTACTTATGACATGTGGGCTTTGTATTTTTCACCTTTGTAACTTTTATACTTTTTAAACTATTAATTAAAAACTACTCAAAATTTCCCCATTGACTTAACATTGGGCCTTTATGAAATCACAGCAATTAGAATCCTATGGCAGGTGTTCAGGCCACCTGGATCAACTGCCAGTCTCAGGCTTTAAGCATACAAACTGGCCCTATTAAGACTACACATCCTGTTCAACTGCTTCCTCTGCCAAAAACTGTTTCAAAATAAAAGTCCTCACTACAATATTTCACTGTTAAACAATTTAACCCTTTAAACTACTGAACTTGTTAACTGTTCAGCCATTGTAACTGTTACTTGTCATCAACTATGACTCCTACCCACTGTAGGTAGTTAGCATGATTAGCATAGTTAGCATGCTAGCATTGCTAATGTTCTTAGCATTTTTAGCAGAACTGCTGAAAATGATTAGCTAACTTAGCTAAGTAACATGGTTAGCATAGTTAGCATGCTAGTTAGCATAGTTAGCATAACTGCTAAAAATAATTGGCTAAGTTAACTAAGTAACATGGTTAGCATAGTTAGCATGTTAGTTAGCATAACTTTTAAAAATGATTAGCTAGGTTAGCTAAGTAACATGGTTAAAATAGTTAGCATGTTAACATGCTAGTTAAAATAGTTAGCATATCTACTAAAAAAAAGTCACATGGTTAACATAGTGCTAGTTAGCATAACTACTAAAAATGAAAACATTAGCTAAGTTAAGTAACTTGGTTAACATTATTATCTTTGATAACATAGTTAGCATAACTGCTAGCAAACATTAGAGCCGTTCTACCGGTCAGTTATCGTCAATTATCTACCTAAATAATTTAACCATTTAAATTATCCACCTATTTAACCGTTCAATCATTCCAACTATATTAAACCTTATCTACCAAGCAAATCATTTAACTAAATAAACTATCCACCTATTTAACTGTTCAGTCATTCCAACTATATTAAACCTCATCTACCTAGCAATCAATATAGTTTGTTTTTACTCTGTATGATATTTTACATCATATTTTTTGCATTTTCATGCACTGTATTTCCTTCAGGAAATGCTTTTCTAGTTGCTTAAGTGCTCTATTATGATGTCATCAGCCCATGTTAAGTCTATGGGGAAATTTTGAATAGTTTTTAATTAATAGTTTAAAAAGTATAAAAGTTACAAAGATGAAAAATACAAAGCCCCCATGTCCTAAGTAAGACCTATGCAACATAGTTTGAATGAAGTTTCTATGTTAAACGGTTGAAGCTGCATTAACTGCGTTAGAAGAAGACGAATAAGAAGAAGAAGAAGAAGAAGAAGCCTAGGGAGAACAGTACAGTGCATTTTCATGCACTGTAATAAGAAATCTAGGAAGAACAGTGCAGTGCATTTTCATGCACTGTAATAAGAAATTTTGTAAGAACATAATAAGAAATTTTGTAAGAACAGTATAGTGCATTTTCATGCACTATAACAAGAAATTTTGTAAGAACAGTATAGTGCATTTTCATGCACTATAACTAGAAAAGCATTTCCTGAAGGAAATACCTTGCATGAAAATGCAAAAAATATGATGTAAAATATGCAGAGTAAAAACAAACTATATTGGTTGCTAGGTAGATGAGGTTTAATATAGTTGGAATGACTGAACAGTTAAATAGATGGGTAGTTTATATGGTTAAATTATTTGCTTGCTAGCAATGCTAACATGCTAACTATGCTAACCATGTTACTTAGCTAACTTAGCTAATCATTTTTAGCAGTTTTGCTAAACATGCTAACAAGGTTAGCAATGCTAACATGCTAACTATGCTAACTAACTACAGTGGGTAGGAGTCATAGTTGATGACAAGTAACAGTTACAATGGGTGAACAGTTAAAAAGTTCAGTAGTTTAAAGGGTTAAATTGTTTAATAGTGAAATATTGTAGTGAGGACTTTTATTTTGAAACAGTTTTTGGCAGAGGAAGCAGTTGAACAGGATGTGTAGTCTTAATAGGGCCAGTTTGTATGCTTAAAGCCCGAGACTGGCAGTTGATCCAGGTGGCCTGAACACCTGCCATAGGAATCTAATTGCTTAACGGCCATATTATGATGTCATAATCGGCAATGTTAAGTCTATGGGGATTTTCAAAACGTTCAAAGTTGAAAAGACATACCAACCTGATCTGTTTGAAGACCTACGTTACAAAGTTTGAATGAAGTTTCTAAGTTAAACTGTTCCAAGAGAAATTGCGTACAGAAAAAGTGGTAAGCGGAATAATAATAACTAGAAATGCAATTCCAAGGAATTACCAGTGCATGAAAATGCTAAAGTTGTGATGTAAAATATCATGTATAGTTAAAACAGATAATACAGAGATGGTTACTACGGTGATGCTAGGATAGACATGGTGGTTGCATAGCTTAATAAAAGTTGATAGTTTAAAAGTAGACTGTTTAAAAGCTGAATGTAGATAGTTTAAAAGTTGTTGATAGACAGTAGATAGTTTAAAAGTTGTTGATAGGCAGCTAGCTTAATAGATAGTTTAATAGATAGTTTAAAAGTAGACCGTTTAAAAGTTGAAGGTAAATAGTTTAAAAGTTGTTGACAGACTGAAAGTTTAATGAATGTTGATATTCAAATAGTTTAATGGCTGTGTATATAGGTAGATATTTGACGATAACTGAAAGTTGGAATGGCTCTAATGTTTGCTAGTAGTTATGCTAAGATTTTTAACTATGCTAACCATGTTACTTAGCTAATGTTTTATAGCAGTGTTAGCAATGCTAACATGCTAACCATGTTACTTAGCTAACGTTTTCTAGCAGTTTTGCTAAACATGCTAACTATGTTAGCAATGCTACTTAGCTAACTTAACTAATGTTTTCTAGCAGTTTTGCTAAACATTCTAATTATGTTAGCAATGCTAACATGCTAACTATGTTAACCATGTGACTTAGCTAACCTAGCATACCTAACCTATCATTTTTAGTAGTTATGTTAACTATGCTAACTAGCATGCTAACAATGTTAACATCCTAACTATGCTAATTATCTGACTTGGCTAACCTAACTAATCATTTTTAGTAGTTATGCTAATTAGCATGCTAACTATGCTAACCATGTGACTTAGCTAACCTAGCTAATCATTTTTAGCAGTTATGCTAACTAACATGTTAACAATGCTAACTATGCTAACCATGTTACTTAGCTAACTTAGCTAATTATTTTTAGCAGTTTTGCTAAAAATGCTAACTAACATGCTAACTATGCTAACCATGTTACTTAGCTAACTTAGCTAATCATTTTTAGCAGTTTTGCTAAAAATGCTAACATGCTAACTATGCTAGTTTAATAGATAGTTTAAAAGTAGACCGTTTAAAAGTTGAAGGTAAATAGTTTAAAAGTTGTTGACAGACTGGAAGTTTAATGAATGTTGATATTCAAATAGTTTAATGGCTGTGTATAGGTAGATATTTGATGATAACTGAAAGTTGGAATGGCTCTAATGTTTGCTAGCAGTTATGCTAAGATTTTTAACCATGCTACTTAGCTAATGTTTTTAATAGCAGTGCTAGCAATGCTAACATGCTAACCATGTTACTTAGCTAACTTAACTAATGTTTTCTAGCAGTTTTGTAAACATGCTAACAATAGTAAATATGCTAACCATGCTACTTAGCTAACTTAACTAATGTTTTGTAGCAGTTTTGTTAAACATGCTAACTATGTTAGCAATGTTAACATGCTAACTATGTTAAGCTAGGTTAGCTAAGTCACATGGTTATCATTTTTAGTAGTTATGCTAACTATGTTAACTAGCATGTTAACTATGTTAACCATGTGACTTAGCTAACCTAGCTAATCATTTTTAGTAGTTATGCTAACTATGCTAACCATATGACTTAGCTAACCTAGCTAGTCATTTTTAGTTGTTATGCTAACTATGTTAACTAGCATGCTAACTCAGTAGTTTAATGGGTTACATTGTTTAACAGTGAATTATTGTAGTGAGGACCTTTATTTTGAAACAGTTTTGGGCAGAGGAAACTGTTGAATAGGATGTGTAGTCTTAATTGACCCAGATTGTATGCTTAAAGCCTGAGGCTGCAGGTGGCCTGAACACCTGCCATAGGATTCTAATTGCTTAATGGACGTATTATGATGTCATAATCGGCAATGTTAAGTCTATGGGGATTTTTAAAAAGTTTTTCTTTAATAGTTTAAAAAGTATAAAAGTTTCAAAGTTGAAAAGACATAGCAACCCGATCTGTTTGAAGACCTACGTTACAAAGTTTGAATGAAGTTTCTAAGTTAAACTGTTCAAGAGAAATTGCGTATGGAAAAAGTGGTAAGCGGAATAATAATAAGAAGCCTAGAAAGAACAGTACAGTGCATTTTCATGCACTGTAAAAAGCCTTGGAAGAACAGTACAGTGCATTTTCATGCACTGTAATAAGAAGCCTAGGAAGAACAGTACAGTGCATTTTCATGCACTGTAATAAATCGGATAACAATTGAGTGCATTTTCATGCACTCTAATAAGAAGAAGCCTAGGAAGAACAGTACAGTGCATTTTCATGCACTGTAATAAAAAGCCTAGGAAGAACAGTACAGTGCATTTTCATGCACTGTAATAAGAAAAGTTGGAATAACAGTACAGTGCATTTTCATGCACTGTAATAATTCGGATAACAGTAGAGTGCATTTTCATGCACTCTAATAAGAAGACTTGGAAGAACAATATAGTGCATTTTCATGCACTATAATAATAATAATAATAATAATAATAAGAAGAAGCCTAGGATGCACTGTAAAAAGCCTTGGAATAACAGTACAGTGAATTTTCATGCACTGTAATAAGAAGAAAAAGAAGAAGAAGCCTAGGAAGAACAGTACAGTACTGTAATAAGAAGCCTAGGAAGAACAGTACAGTGCATTTTCATGCACTGTAATAAGAAGAAATCGGATAACAGTAGATTGCATTTTCATGCACTCTAAATAGAAATCTATGACAAAGGCCAGCCTTTCTCAAACATCTTTGACCTGAGGCCGGTCATGGCAGACTTTTGGGTCATAGAGTCCACCTACACACTTTTAGCACTGATGTGAAAAATCACACATACACGCACACACACATAAACAGGCACACACATGCACTGTTGTTACTCGCACTAATTCACTGGGAGTGTAGTTTAAAAACACTCTTAAGCGGGGTTTACATTGCACATTTAAGCGGCAGTGCTGCGCTATGAAACATGTTATTTTCAATAGCTTGCGCGCACAAGAACTGGCCTGCCACTGCGCCGAGCAAAGCACACAGCAAGCAGCATTTTGCCTCTTATGCTGCGGTGGAAGTTCAGTCATGTTGTCATTGGTATTTTGTGCTGAGCTTGGCGGCAAGCACTACAAAAAAAATCATGGGACATTGCTCAACCAAGAGCAACCTAGCGGCGAGCACAGCACATGTCACGTGCAATGTGAAGTGCCCATTACCTTGGAGTTAATCAGGTAGGCTATTCATATGATCGGTCCCAAAGGTAGAGGTTAAGCTATAAATGAGTAATCCATCTAGTCCCTGAGTTCACAACAAAACAGAAAACAGGCAGTGCGTATAATAGCTGTATGACACCATTTCAAATACAACATGTTTCTATATCATTAATGTACTTGTAAATGGTCTTTGATATAGCCTAATGACCATAATACTGCAATATGATGTTACTTGGTCTGTGATTCTATGTGGATATGTTCAAATGCTACCTCTAGACTATTATTAAGATACATGTGAATTATGCTTGAGATTATGGACAACTTGTCTGATTTTAAATTGTTTATTTATTCTGGACTGCAGGGATCTGTTTATAAGCCTTTGTACTTCTTGTTGGCATTTGTCCTTTATATCCTAATCATTACAGTCAACTTAACTTTGATCTTAACAGTGATCATGGAAAAAAACCTCCATGAGCCCATGTATATTTTCCTCTCTAATCTATGTGTGAATAGCCTTTTCGGAACTATTGGTTTTTACCCTAAATTTTTGCTGGACTTGCTATCTGATACTCACACAGTAACCTACAGTTGGTGCTTACTACAAGTTTATGTGATTTATTCCTCTGTCCTTTGTGAAATCTCAAATATTACAGTGATGTCTTATGACCGCTATGTGGCAATTTGCAGACCACTGCAATACCACAGCATTTTGACTCCACATGCTGTGCTTAAACTGCTTGTAGTGGCCTGGGCTTGTCCACTTTTGGCATCATCAACAGCTCTTGTTCTTACTCTCAGAATACCCATTTGTGGATCTCACATCCGTAAATTATTTTGTGATAATACTTTAATACTAAAGTTGGCGTGTTTTCAAACCAAAGCCAATCAGGTATGGGGCATGATACTAACTGCAGGTGTACTTTTGCAGTTTGTTTTAATTCTTATTTCGTATGTTTTTATTGTTCGAGTTTGTATATCCTCCAATGAGGGTAGAACAAAGTTTACTAAAACTTGTTTGCCCCATATTTTGGTTTTGGCCATCTTTATCATTACAGCAGTGTCTGATGTACTGTATGGCTGGGAGGGGTCAGAAAAGCTTTCAGTTAGTGAACGCAATGCATTGGCTATACAGTTTTTGATTTTTCCTCCACTATTGAATCCAATAATTTATGGGCTTCAACTTCCACAGATCCGAAAAGTAGTGTGCAGACAACGTTGTAAACACAAAATTCTGTGTAAACTCAAGAGATGACTCTCTTAGTCCGAGAGCATTATCAATACTGGTTGGTCAATATTGAAAAATGTAATTGTTAACTTTGTCTTGAGTTTGATAATTGACGAATGTCTTGCTGTTAAATAAAATTAGATAGATGTACCTGTGTAAAGCTTTATTCAGTGTCTTGACACTGTGACACCAACTCATACACCTACTTCTTTTACTTAATCATGTTTTGATGTCAGTTTCTACTCACAATGCAAAATTAACATTGGACAATGTAGGTTATGTCGGTAATGTTAAATGTAGTAAAGCATAAACTATAAGAGCATGTATTGTCGATAAATTGGGATTATGTCGGTCTATATGTATTAATGTTTTAATACAAAATAATGATTAAATTATGTACATTATGCTCATACTGACATGGACTGCAATTCCCAAAGTCTTCTTCACGCTATCTCATTTGTTATGCCATAAGCTGTATCATTTGACAGGTTTCCTGAAATGTTCTCACCCTCTGTAAGCCATACTTTTGTATGGTTGACTGGACCTTAACAGAGTTTAGATAACATAAATGTTTTACAGCCTGTCTGGATGTGTACTTACTGCCATGTTAGATGTGTTGCATTACATTTTGCACTTAATTTAATAAAAAGAGTTAAAACATTGAGATGTCATCCAGAACAGCTTAATTTATTGACCCCAACTCAAACACAATTCATTTACTTAATTAAGCAAGACTCATAGAGTTGCTCCAGGGAGACTGGCCCCTGCAATTGGTGTCTGAATATGATGTATTCAAATTACTAATTATGTTTAGCTATTAGTAATTATGCAGATGATAAAATACTATAAACTAGATGTACCGCAGAGCGGTACAAAATATGACCGCCACCCCGTCCAGCACATTTTTTCCACAAAAATAAATCACGCTAAAAGGCATATATGATTCTAACTGTCTCACTAAATTGCATTATGCACACTCAATTCTCACTGGTATCTGCTAGACAGCAAGTACCAAAACATGATTAGTTCATAGATTTCACATGTAAAATTAATTTTATACAACCCCACCCCCATCTTGCCTGTTCATAATTCTGAGAAATTCCTTGAATTGTGTGCATGTCTGCGTGTACATGTTTATGTTTATGTGTGTGTGCATGTGCATGCATGCGTACATATGTCTACTGTGTGAGTACAGTGGGCATCGCTTTCAAATGACCACTTCATTCGCGCATTACGCGGCGTGAAGCTGCGTGAAGCTTTAGTACCACTTTCAGCCACTGTGCGTCGCTCTGCCACTGTACATCGCTCTGCCTGCCGTCCCTTACATAATTGTTGCCGAGAGTAATCCCAGCCTACGAATTCAATAACAAAATAAATCATGCATAATTAAACATTACCTCGATTTAGGCTACTTGGGTATGGCTTAAGGCTTGACTACACGAAAATCGAAATCGAAATTTGCTGTCTACATTATTGTCAGTGTTGGGGTTAACGCAACTACGCAAATCAAAACAGTGGTGTGATAATTGAGCCAGTAGAGAAATAACTTTTCAGAATTAATCTGTAGCCTTGGGTAGGCTTCTGCAGAAAACAATGTTGTTGCCGATTTAATACTATCTGGCGACGTTTTTAACAGGCTACGCAATAGAGGCTTAGACAACTATGACCCACGTTTTGGTTTCGTAAATTAATTTGCCCTACTTCTTGACTGCAATGTAGTCAATTGACTGCTTGACATGTCATTTTTATTTTTCTGTACGATAAACAATTACATCTGCTTTATGCCGCAGAATAACATTCATATTTGGCTGACTGCAGACGCGCCACTTCCCTCCCCATATTCCAATATTAAGATAGTATAAAGTGCTTTTTGTATAGGCTACTATCATAAAAAAGAAATAGTTAAAACGAATAGCTATTTGCAATTTGACAAAACACTGGTCCTCATTTTGCGAATGCGAGGACGATATGAGCCTGTTGCATTTAGTTAGATGTCCGAGTCACACATAATGTTTGAAAACCACTGGCTCGTAATCACAATAATTTAACACACGACAGTTGGATAACCTACTTCATCATGTCCCCATGCCTACATTTTTGTGAGTAGCATAGAGATCGTTAAAAACAATAAAGTATGGCTCTCCGTTTGGGACATCGAAAACTTTTTTTAAATTTTTAATAGACTACCGTCGAAGATGCTGACTTGCAAAAGCCTCGGGATAACACGTTATCTCCACTATCATCAGTCATGCCCCTTGATCAAAGTGGGGAATGAAATAAAAGTTTGATAACCACTGGCTTAACAAGTTACTTGCAGTCCAGAACACAGAATCTATTGCAATATTCTGATGATCGGCGATGATATCGGCAAATGTTTGTTTTCCAAAGCAAGAATTTCACTTCACCATGCACCTTCGACAATACCTGGCCTACCTGGTATCATTACAAACATTATTCTGTGTCCTAAAACTGGCATATTTTATGGCATTGTGTCATGTAAGTTCGTTGCAAAATCTAGAGAAATGTGTGAGGTGGTCAGCGGGGGACAATTGAGACACACATTGGATTGTGTTATTACTTGAACATTCCACACTATCCACAGCTGTGGTAGGCCTATCAGGGGCAGGAGGATTACTGTCAGCGCAGGCTTTATATAAAATTCTTCAACAGAAGGCCTCGAATGTTGTCTTGTTTGTGGAGCGCTTTGCTTCGCTTCTGTAATTTCGGCTTCATTGAAAATGAGGGCTTCCCTCAATGACCCTCCGAGAATAAATAAAGGTTGAATGAATGAATGAATGCAGGCTTGCCCAAAATAAAGGCATGTGGTTTGCGCAGCCTACAGTAAATAACAGACCCGCCAGAATGTGCGTTATGATGCTTTTTTACGAGCAAGATGTTTTTGGTACCCTACGCACACTGCATGTTCTTAAATAACAATGATCATCAGTAATATTCGACCATTAATTTGGGTAAATGGGCAAGCGTGACCACCTTGATTGGCTGATTGGCTGATGATTGTAACGCGGGCATGATTCCAAACACCTCCCTTACGATGATGAGTGACAGGTCTCAGAATGTGTGCGCTACACAAGGACGGAAGATGATGAATAACTGGGGCCGTAGGCTATTCACAAAGGCTTTTATCTTACTACTAGGAGTAGGCTACTCCTAAATCGCACTTAAAGATTTTAGATTGGAGTTTTCTCTTAAAAGATATTCACAAAGCCTTTCAGACAACTCCTAAACTAGGAGTGAGTCTTCGTGGCTATGGATGACGTCATTACTCATGCACGAGCTTGACTGAAGCGACCACCTTGATTGGCTGACGATTGTAACGCGGGAATTCCAAACACCTCTCTTCCGATGATGACTGACAGGTGACAGGTCGGAGAATGCGTGCGCTACACAAGTAGTGCGAAGGACGGAAGATGATTAATAACTGAATAAAAAGGCCTAGCCTAAATGAATAAAGAGTAAGGCAAAACAAATAGCTTAGTAGCCTAATGAAACATAGGCCTATGGACTGATGCAGTAGCCTACCTTTGCAACATTATTAAATTAATCTGTCACCATATCCCTAGGCTACGTTTGCAAAGAGGAGAACATTTTAATTTGATTCACAATGAAACGTTACATTTCATTTCCATGTTAACAATGAGTAGTTTGTGTTGTTGTTGGTGGCGTTATTGCATCCCTTTTATGAATGCAAAATTGTTCCCTCGCGATTGGAAGCTCCTGTTGCGCATAGGCTATTTCAAAACATCGCAACGTAAAATGCCACAAAAAAGCTGTTTATGAATAGGTCTTAGTGAGTTAGGAGTCCTCTCGACTTAAGCTGTCCCAGACTTAGGTGCTACTTTTAGGTCTAAAATGCTTCGTGAATTACTTTTTGTGAAAAAATTAGGAGTCCTAAAGTTAGGAGTGACACGCCCATTATTTTTAGGAGTTGCTACTAAATTCGCCAGTTAGGAGCTACTTTTAGCCTTAAAATTCTTTGTGAATACGGCCCCTGAATAAAAAGGCCTAGCCTAAATGAATCAAGGCAAAACAAATAGCCTAGTAGCCCAATGAAACATACGGATTGATGTAGTATCTTTGTAACATTATTAAATTATTCTGTTACTATGCCTACGTTTGCAAAAGAGAACATTTTAATTTGATTCACAATAATGTTACATTTAATTTACATGTTGACAATGATTAGCCTAGTTTTGGTTGTTGTTGGCGGCGTTATTGCATGTTAGTTATGCCTACAATGCAAAATTGCTTCCTCGCGATTGGAAGCTCCTGTAGCTGCATAGGATTTCAAAACCGCAGGTTTGTGAATAGGTCTGTGAGTAAGGAGTCCTCTTGACTTCTTTTAAGCTGTCAGAGGTGGGAAGGTGTGATTTTTTGGGGGAAGGGCCGGATTAATTGGGCACAATTGTCTGATGGCCCCCCTTCCCCCCAGCCAACGTGAATTGGGTGGTTAGTTAATAGGCCTATCGTGAAGATTTTTCCTGCCATCTAAGGCACGAGCGCATCTGTGAGGCCAAGCCTCACCAAGTAGCTTGTTTGTTTACAACTAACATTCCATTTAATTAAACTGCTTTATAGGCTATGCCGAAATAGTTTTCAACATTTTGAATATTAGTGTCGGGGGAATTGAAATGTTCTCAAAGTAGCCTTATGGCTGAAAGCTGCTTGGGACACCCCCCCCCCCCCCCCGTCAAGCAATATAACCATACAAACGCGCTTCCTGCACTCATTGTTTCAAAAGGAGTAATTTTGGCTTTGTCAGAACTGAAGAGCTGTGGATGGCACGGCACGGTATGCCCAATGAAAATAAATTAACGCAACGCAACACAACACAACACAACACAGACCCCGCTTCTCTCGCGTCAGTCACTGACATGAACGAAACACAGAACCCGCTTCTCTCACGGCAGTCACTGACGGTAACCTAGAATAAATGCATGGGGAAAAACACTTCCCCATGACAAAGACATCGTAAAACACTGAAAGTTAATATTTTGTCACTAGCAACATTCATCTGTCCTTTGTCAAATGTATTATGTTCCAAGTACCCTATGCGTAATTCTGCTTCATAAAGTTGAACAAATACATTTGCTTATTTCACAGAAAAATATAAATAGCCAGTCTACAGTGCAGAGTTGGTAAGTTATGGTAGGCCAACTTGCAGTGAAGATACAAAGAGGGGAAATTATTTCTCTTGCAGCTGAGTAGCCTCAGGTGCGCACGTAGACATAAGGCCGAACATGCAAGCGCCAATGAATCGTGCTCTCACGGCAATCGCGCCGTTAAACTTAAATAGGTTAACATCACTCTAAGTTCGCCTTCAAGCAAGGAAAACGATGATTTGAAGACATCTGTTTCGTTGGAAGGGCAAGGGGTAGCAACAGGGCAACACAGAGACAGGCCCGATGGCAGGGCTGTTATGAGAGTATTAAAATATAGGATATTCTACGGGAAAACATTAAAACGGCAAGACAGCGGGGAAAGTTAAAATACGTGATAAACACGGAAAAAGTTGGCATGCATTGTTTCGGTCCCCGTGCACAGGGATTATTTGTCATACTATTAATCACATATGATTATTTGTGAAATTGTGCAAACAGGCGCAACACATTTGAAAAGGAAGGACTGGTAGCATGCAAGCTCACGGGAAAGATTGATTTAAGAATGTTATCACAAAGTGTGTGGTTGTGGCGCGGGCGGAAGACAATTGGCAGGGGAGGGTCATGTCTTTTTTTAACAATTCTGTCGGAGGGTCATTGAACAATTTCTAGCAGGCAAGAGAGGGTCATGCAACTTCCAACTGAAGCACTCAAAATTCCTCCGGTGGCCCCTTCAATAAATAACGATCAGTCCCTAGATTGCTGCTGGGCTATATGTCTTGGTTCTGTTAACAACTTATTGTCAAACGCATAGCCTATCTCGCGGTTGCATCCATTACAAACAAACATGCAATGTGAACGTCTGGGATTGGGGAGAGCACTAAATGCTCTACTGAATAAGCACGAAGTCAAACCTTTAAATGAAAAACACTCTTTAATAATCCAAAAAAATAAACCGCTAATGAAGTAAACTTGTGACCATCAAAAATCGTTTATCGCTCGTAACTCCGTGATACCAGGACGTAACAGGAAGGCATTTGGCTGAGCAACGGAGGTTAATATGCTCCATGTTTTGTCCAAATGATGACTGTCTATCATCGTTGCACTCGGAGAAAACCGGAATGTTTCATTCGTCCCCGTTTCAATCGTCCCGGTTGTACCTACTCAAAACGCAGATAGAACCTTATTATTCTAAGGTAGCGAAATAGCATTCAGCATGATTCATGCCCAATTAATTCCCCCTGTTAAAGTGTTCGCCTTTGTAGTTTGGTTTTGTGATAGCCTATGATAAACGGCTTATGGCCAAATATGTAAAAACGTTAAAATACAGTAGGCGATAAACCTGGAAAAAGTTGACAGTGATTTTTTCATAATCACCTTGGAGGGTCATAGAAAAATTTATTGCTGGCGAGGGAGGGTCACGTCTTTTTGGACTAATGCTCCCCAAACTCCTCCGGTAGCCCCTTAAATAAATAACGAACAGTCCCTAATGAAGTAAACTTGTGACCATCAAAAATCATTTATCGCCTGTAACTCCGTGATAACAGGACGTAACAGGAAGGCATTTGGCTGAGCAACGGAGGTTAATACTCTATATTTTGTCCAAATGATGTCTGTCTATCATCGTTGCACTCGGAGAAAACCAGAATGTTTAATTTGTCCTGCGTCTCTACGGCTGCAAACGGGATTCACTAGCAGTTAACCAAATATTTCTTTATTAGGGCAGGCATATTTCTGGCTATTACATTATTTCTAAACCAGTCTGCTAAAGTCTGTAGTGAAGTCTGTGTAGGGTTTTCCAGGCTCCATTTCTTTTTACGAGACACCCTGCTCACTTGAGCCATCTACCGGTTGTTTGGGTTGTTGCAGCGTCTCACTGGAAAAATACAAATTAAAGTCGCGTGATACCGCGTGATCCCACGCGCGGACCGCGAGTGAAGCTGGCCAATTCGAAGCACTGCCCACTGTATGTGTCATACATATGATTACTGTGAATGTATGTGTGTGCGTGTGTATCTGTTTAGCACATGTGCCAGGAGGCAAACATACGGTTCTCAAGATATTCACAGAAAACTCTGTTGGTGTACGGTCACTAAATGTACACATAAATTATTTTATTGTAAGGCCCCCCATGAACGAAAGTTCACGAAACTTGGCATGCATTCAGAGGGTCATAATGATCCTACACTTTCAATTTCGTGCAGTTTTGACCATGTCAGCCAGAGATATTGTGATGAAAACACCTCATTTTTTGCTTTTTAATTTTTAACTAGGTGGCGCTATACACGAAAAAAGTGGTAATGGGATGGGTTGACATGGCCCCTTAAGACCAACATACAAAAAAAGGTGGTCCTCCTAGGCCCTACGGTTCTCAAGATATTCACAGAAAACTGTCTCCGGCCACCTTCAGGCCAGTTGGTGTATAGTAACATAAATAAATTTATTGTGTGCCCCCCCATGAATGGAATTCCACGAAACTTGGCGTGCTTTCAGAGGGTGTCATAATGATCCTACACTTCCAATTTTGTGCAGTTTTGACTTTGTTTGGTCACAGATACCTGCGATTACAACACCTCATTTTTACTTTTTTGTGTTTAACTAGGTGGCGCTATACATGAAATGAGTGGTTATGGAATGGGTTGACATGGCCCCTTGAGATCAACATATAAAAAAAAGGTGGTCCTCCTAAACCCTACGGAGATATTCACAGAAAACTGTGTCTGCCCTACCCTCCTTTCGGGGGTCCAGTCCAGCGGGGGGGGCTACAGATCAAAACGAAAAATGATTGTTCCATGCTATCCATGTGGGGTTACATGCCCACCAAGTTTCGTATACCACGGTCTTTCAGTGTCCCGGGCATCCTTGACGGAAATGTGGCCATGTGAAAAAGAAAAAAAAAAAAAGAAAAAAAAAATCTGACTAAACCTATATGACCGACGCTTCGCTGCGCGGCGGTCATAATTATTAACTAGTGCTGTCAGTTAAACGCGTTATTAACGAGAGCAAAACGTGCTTATAGTACTACTTACTAAATCTTGAAACAAACATAAATAAAAGGCACAAAACAAGGTTGGTGTAAGAGTTATCTGTGTGTTTATGGGCTTAATGTGACCATGTTCCTATGTTTTGCTCTCTCCAGTTTACTAACAGGAGTGTCACGAATGTATCAGTAGGCACAGTCAAACTGCCCGTGGCTGACTAATTAAGTTCAGCAAGCTTAACTTTACATGTCATAACATCAACTAAACATAAGTCACACATTCATTCTATCACTTGTAATATGAACGTAGCCTATTTCCTACAACTAGGTGAGATAATTGGCTATGTTATACTGAAGTTCCACAGTTAGCTAGCTAGCAAGCTAACCATTTTGCATGGGATATTATGGTAAGTGTACATGGGTGGTTGACGTGAACTCATTTCCCCTGTTAAAGTGTTCGCCTTTGTTACACTATTTGGTTTCATGATGTAGCCTATGATAAACACCATATGGCCAAATATGTGACTCAGCTAATGTTATAGGCTATACAATTTCCCCTCTTAAAGACAAGCTGGTGTAGCTTATTAGACTAGGCTACTATTAAAATGCACCGACGGTAGCCTTGGCTATGTGTAAAGTAAGCTATCGCATGATTTCATGCACATAAGTTCATGCATCTGTCAAGTTCGTACAGGGCCTCGCACCTCCTTGCGACGGCCCTGCAGCTCCTCCTAAGACAGCGAGGAAAAAGTTAAAAAACGCGATAAACCCGGGAAAAGTTGACAGGTTTGTTTCGGTCCCAGTGATTATTTGTGAAATTGTGCAAACGACAGCCTTTTCAAGGCATTTCAAGGAAGGAGTCGTAGCATGCAAGCTCCCAAATTGACCCAGTAGACAGAAGGCATCAATAGCCTAAATTGTTGGGACTGGGGAGGGTCATGCGTTTTTTCTCAATCACTTTGGAGGGTCATAGAAAAATGTCTTGCTGGCGAGGGAGGGTCACGTCTTTTTTGACTAACGCTCCCAAAACTCCTCCGGTAGCCCCTTAAATAAATAACGAACAGTCCCTAATTGATTATAGCCTGTAGGCCTACACCAGCATTTGTTGCACATATACCTGTACAGGACATTGACAGTAGCCCAGCCTAACAAGCAGATGTTGCAAAAAAGACGCAATTAATCAGAAATAAATAATGTAATCTGCATCGCTTTATTTAACAAACTGCAAGCAACAAGAGGGTTGAGTTCGCTGTGAGGCCAAATCCAAGAGCAGAGCCTACAGTATCTGCTAAGGCACTCGATAGGCTATAACGTGTGCGCCTGGAAAGACAATAAGATGCTTTCTGAATAGCACAGCGAAGACGGCTCTGGTCATCCCATGCCCTCCCCCCACTTCCTGTAGCCTACCATTATGACTTTGCCGTTTTGGGACATTAAGCCTTTTCACGTTCCTTCCCCTCCCCCACCCCCTTCTTTCACAAGCAGTGGGGGAGCGTGGGGCACAAAGTAACACTTTTTGGTAGACAAAGGAGGGTTCTCCGCGCTTCTGTCGTTTGGCCACAATCCGGTGCAACCAGGCCAGGACAGATATTTTAGAGCAGGGGTGTCAAACTCATTTTCATAGAGGGCCACATCATTGAATTTATAGGTTACTGAGGGCCACATAATCGGCGAACATGTGCATGTTGCAACCATGAAATCGGTATTGCAGTATGGCTTATTCAAAATTGGTGTGTAATGGTCCTAACCACTTTAAAACAGTGTGGCTGAAATAAAAAACAAACAGCCTACAACAGTAACATTTTCAAATGCAACTTCTAGGCCTACAGTATTAGTTAACAACTGATCAATATGCATTCATGGACTGACATTGATGAGAATAAACTGCAGTCAATAATGTGCATAACAATGTCCATAACACATATCACCACTAAAATTAACTGTGGCTAAGAAAGGTACTGTGTGTGTGTGTGTGTGTGAGAGAGAGCTATGGTACGTACACCCACCCACCCCCGCAAAAACAAATTCACGCGTGCGTGTACAATATTTGTCCGTTTCCCGGTTTTAGGTCCGTGCATTGCAAAAAAAGTAGCCTACATAGCATAACAATATCCACATGCAATAATACAACAACAACGTCTACGATGACCTATTAATTTGGACAAATTGATACAGCCCTATAGCTAAAGTTACCTTTAGTTTTGTTCTAGCGTACCGTGACGTCTGGCTTTAAACAGCTATAATCTAACGTTCTGACAAGCACACCAATTGCCTACCTTGTTCTTGCCCATCTGGAATAACTCCTCTAGCTTTGCTGTCTCCATCCTTTCTGTTTTCGTTGTTTAAACTTGTGATATCCATAACTAGTGAATTAGCCCAACATTGTGTGCTGATAACCATATATAGATAGCCGAGTAAAAGAAAACAACAAGTAGCCTAGTTATGTGCCTGCGTGCGTATTCTGTCTTTAAAGTTGAATAATGTTCTGCACCTTTTACTAAAGAATAAAGAAAATTAAGAAGACATCTGAGCTGCACCGGCGTCTCCTTCTCTCTAACACTTTTTGGCTTTGGCTAAATATTTCTAAAATCATTTGAGTTTCACTAGTCACATGTTTTAACAAGCAACACTTCTTATTGAACTAATAACAGACGTGTGTCGAAAATTGACTTTATTTTCCATACAGAGAAATAACATATGCAGAGTCTACCAAGGTCAATCTTGCCAAAAAAGCCATCAAACCTGAAAACACATGAGGCAAAAGTGCAAAAAATCACAAAACTAACTAAACTAACACGCGCATATTTTTGTATTGCAATCATTGTAGCCTACAGTTGTAACAGCGCGTAACAGTCGTTTTACTCCCCGTATGCGCTCATTATAAAGAACGTTTAACGTGTCCCAAAAACAGCTATCAATTAATCACCAAACGTCTTATAAACAAGTATAGCCAGGAGCAACACCTTGCAAAAAATGATAACAACAGGCCTGGGCCTTTATATAGCTCTGCTCCTGCCTAGATTCGAACTCAGAACTGCCTGAAAGTTGCAGACCTGTTCTAGATATACGTGCATTAACCCACTCGACCGTCAGACAAGCTATCTGCTTCGAGTAGCCTATTGGGTAGGAATGTAGCCTACACTGGTTGCTGTGGCACAGTCTTGAGTGACCGAATTCGTTTTCCTTCGTCATATGAATGCTGTCATTTTGTTAACATTACTGTTAAGGAGATGCTGTAGGCAAAGGCTATATTTCAACCTCGTTAGTGTAGTAAAAAAAATCAGAACTATTCACAAGGTTTCTGGGCAGCATATTTATGTTCTGTTAGCAAGCGAACTTCTCATGACTACCGACAAAGTAGCCTACTGCCAGCTGACGAAGCTGTCATTTTAAAACATTACTGAGAGACAGGCACTGTACAATCAAGAAATCTTGCCACTGAATCCAAAACTATGTTTAACATTATGTACAAAGCTTAGGCTACAGTGGACTAGCATGTTGCAGGGGCTGCTAAAAACACAGAGAAACGCACTGAAAACTCGGACAATCACAGCCCTTGCTGTCGAATGCGCCGTCCGGTTCGACCGTGGAACACCACAGCGGACTATGCTGCCCCCAAGCGGCTGCAGTTGTACTTACATTTCACCCAGCTGCGTGAATCACCTTGATCGTGAATGAAGTGTCAATTTTTAACTGGGACCCACTGTAGACTGTGGCACGCTGTAAGTCATTGGTATTTTGTACTGAGCTTGATGGCAAGCACTACAAAAAAAAACCATGGGACATTACTCAACCAAGAGTAACCTAGCGGCGAGCACTACAAAAAAAAACCATGGGACATTACTCAACCAAGAGTAACCTAGTGGCGAGCACAGCACATGTCACGTGCAATGTGAAGTCCCCATTACCTTGGAGTTAATCAGGTAGGCTATTCATATGATCGGTCCCAAAGGTAGAGGTTAAGCTATAAATGAGCCATCCATCTAGTCCCCGAGTTCACAACAAAACAGAAAACAGGCAGTGCATATAATAGCTGTATGACACCATTTCAAATACAACATGTTTCTATATCATTAATGTACCTGTAAATGGTCTTTGATATAGCCTAATGACCATAATACTGCAATATGATGTTACTTGGTGTGTGATTCTATGTGGATATGTTCAAATGCTACCTCTAGACTATTATTAAGATACATGTGAATTATGCTTGAGATGATGGACAACTTGTCTGATTTTAAATTGTTTGTTTATTCTGGACTGCAGGGATCTGTTTATAAGCCTATGTACTTCTTGTTGGTATTTGTCCTTTATATCCTAATCATTACAGTCAACTTAACTTTGATCTTAACAGTGATCATGGAAAAAAGCCTCCATGAGCCCATGTATATTTTCCTCTCTAATCTATGTGTGAATAGCCTTTATGGAACTATTGGTTTTTACCCTAAATTTTTGCTGGATTTGCAATCTGATACTTACACAATAACATACAGTTGGTGCTTAACACAAGCTTATGTGATTTATACCTCAGTAATGTGTGAAATCACTCTTTTAACAGTGATGTCTTATGACCGCTATGTGGCAATTTGCAGACCACTGCAATATCACAGTATTTTGACTCCACATGCTGTGCTTAAACTGCTTGTAGTGGCCTGGGCTTATCCACTTTTGGCAAGCGCAACAGCTATTGTTCTTACTGTTAGAATACCCATTTGTGGATCTCACATCCGTAAACTATTCTGTGATAATCCTTCAATAGTAAAGCTGGGTTGTTCTCTAGCCACAGCCAACCAGGTTTGGAGCATGTTACATGTTACAGCTTGCTGTATACAGTTTGTTTTAATTTTAATTTCATATGCTCGTATTATACGGGTTTGCATATCATCAAGTGAGGGCAGAACAAAGTTTGCCAAAACTTGTGTGCCCCATATTTTGGTTATAGCCATCTTCATCATGACCACACTGTTTGACGTATCATACAGTTGGGTTGGTTCAGAAAACCTGCCAATTAGTGTACGCAATGCATTGGCTATACAGTTTTTGATTCTCCCTCCACTATCAAATCCAATAACTTATGGGCTTCAACTTCCACAGATCCGGAAAGCAGTATTCAGACAAGGTTGTAAACATAAAATGTGTCACCAGAGATGATTGTCTTAGTCATTAATAAGCATTACCAAGAGGCGCCTGGAGGAATGAATGTTATGGTACGCACACCCATCATGGTTTTTACTTAACAGAAAAATGTAAATGCCTACTGTCATGCAGTTAATAGGACACTGTGCAGAGTTGTTGTGGAGTAGCAAAGTGAAAGTACAAACCTACAATGTAAAAAAAAATCTAATTGTTATCCATGTCCTGGGTTTGGTAACTGGTGGATATCTCACTTTAAATGAAATTATATGGTGATTTACTCATGAAAAGCTCTATTCATTGTTTCGACACACTGTGGTACCAACTCTTAGTTATTTTACTTAATCTTGTTTTGAGCTTAGTTTCTACTCACAATGTAAATTAGTTTTCCATTTACACCACTTCCTTAGGTTAGATTATTCTCTCCCACTGATTCATCTATCACGGTTATGCGAATGATACTGAACTTTACCTGTCTTTCCCAATATAATATACAGTCTATGGTCTTTCCCAATATAAGTCATAAATTGTGGTAAAGCACAAGGCTGTATTTATTAAACATTTACAAAAGATTATATAATGTAATGTTGACAAATTGAGCTCATGTCGGTCACAACCATAGAGATGTATAGAAATAAGTAGACAAACAAAATAATGATTTGCCTGCATTATGTATGAATTCTCATATCGTCAAGTATCATCCAGTGAGGAATTTCTAGACTACACTTGCATTACCATTTCTGAGTCTCCCTCCCCTTACCAATAGTTTATGGGGGTTAACTTCCACAGTTTAGTAAGGTACTATGCAGACTAAGTTGTATACCATGAGTGATTACCATGTCAGTACTGATTATTATACATATATGCATAAATTAACCACAACAATAACTGATCCATACTACGTAGAAGGGATAGTTAGAGCCAGTGGGTAAGCTGAGCTACCACCTGTATCTTGGAAACCATACTTGATAGCTGTAATTCCAATGCTGAGCCAATGTGAGGCAGGGATATCTGGCTTACAATTGTTAATGATGACATGAGCCTCAAATGGCAATTGATTGATTGATTGATTTGACTGCAGTAATAATTTCACTGTTATCTCCAGATAACCACGTGACGTAACACAGAACCCAACATAACATAACATAGCTAAACCACTAAAAATAAGGATACATACACATAGAGATGGCTTGTCATATGGGATACAAAATACTTTGCCGCAGAGACCAGGCCTTTTCTATAAACTTTGCCAAAGCAAAAACATCATTTTTGTTGCCATCAACAGCCAGCATAAAATCTCCCCTTCATATTTCCAAAATATATCTGGATTTTTTAACTGAATTGATTCAAAAAGAGAGTTCCTTAAGTCACAGTATAAAGGACAACAAAAAACAAAATGAAATTCATCTTCCACAACCTGAAGATCACAGAATTCACACAAACGTAAGTGTTCAGGTGTACCTTTAAATGGACCCGCTTCCACTGCCAGAGGTAAGGTAAGTTCTCAATTGAGCACAGAGGGACCTCTGCCTTCTCTTTAGATTAAGGAAAATATAAGGTTCTGTTACAAAATCATTCTTAAATTGAACATAATTTCTAAGTTTTGGCTTCTTCCATATGTCCTGTTTCCATTGATCTACATATTTACTTAACAGTCTTTGTCTGACAACATTTATATTACATTGCAAATTATTTTGGTACATTATATGCAAGTCAGACGAAGACAGTATTATTGAAACCTCTCCAGACCAGGGGTAATGCTTTGCTCTATCCCAATTGGCCTACTTTAAACAGTCCATCACTTATTAGTCTCAACACCACTTACAGGAAAACCATCTGTGTATTGTGTGATAAACTAACTCATGCAAAGTGCAGACATTTCTCATTTCTTTAAAAGGAACATGCCAACATTTTGGAAAATAAGCTTACCCGTAAAACTTCAAACAACCCAGACCTTCACAACTGTACAATTAATGTAGCCTAACTTATTTAACCGTCCAGAAACCAAATAAAATCATTCATATGCATACAATCCCCAATATGCGTGAATTAGGCCATTAGAAGAAGGCCATCTTACGAGCCTTTTGTTGTGCAAAATTGTCAACGATGTTCCCAATATTTAATGCTCTGGCTCTCGTATTTTCAATGGACAGGATAGCTAACCCACGGAGCCTCTCCTGCCCCATGCTGCTCCTTAGGTATAGGTCTTAATAAGTTTGAGTTTGGAAAAAGATCGCTTAGCTGTTGCCACAGTCACAGGCAATGTCAGAAACAACATGAGTACACACTTCCCCGAATGTGGATGTTACACTGTCATAATCTACCACCAGCATTTTGGCAAGTTGAAAAATAGATGACTTCTGTGAAATTTCTGCTTTAAAGCAAGACCTGAATGAGAGGAGTTGTGTTGGGAATGTCGGTGCAATGTCCCTGCTATAATGGTCTGACAAACGTCTAGTCTTTTCAAGCAGTTCATCATCACCTGCGAGTTGAAGGGTCATAGGAAGTAAAGACTCAAACACATGACAAGTTTCCCGCATACTTGCAAATCTTTGGGAGAGCTGACTGATTATGATGTCCAGACTTGCATTAAATACCTGCACTTTGAAGTATCTCTCTGCATCGGTTAAGCGCTCATCTTCCGATAGATCGTCAAAGTGACGCTTCACTCTCCGTGCTCTAACATTCTAAAGTTCTAAAAAAAAAAAAAAAAGGAGGCAGGGCGGGGGTAGCGACGGGCCCCGGGAGGTCACGGGTCCTGGTGCGACTGCACTTGCTGCACCTACTATAGTTACGCCACTGACTGCAGCACCAGCTTGTATTTCAGTCAGGCCTATGAGACGGGCCTTTAATCCCTTTCACACAAATCTTTTCCTTTGCAAAGATGAAAAATATTATCGAATTAATTACCGTATTTTCTGGACTATAAGTCGCTCCTGAGTATAAGTCGCATCAGTCAAAAAATGAGTCATGAACAGGAACATATATAACAAAAAACATATATAAGTCGCAGCGGACTATAAGTCGCATTTATTTAGAAAAGTATTTCACTAAATCCAAAACCAAAAACAGAGACTATGTAACTGGATTATTGAGGGCAAAAAGATTAATGAAGACGAAGGAGTGAAGGCAGCCAAGAGGAGGGCAGGAAGGTAATTGCAAAGCAAAAGATTCACTGAAAGAAAATGCCATGTGGTACGCCAAAATGTATTTAAAATGAGAATACAATGCAATCAAGCCTTTTGGGCGATGTGGAGTCACAAGCTGGCAGCAGATTAAATGCTCACGAGAGAGAAAAAGATGCAGTTTGACTGAAGCAAGCCAGGCAATAGGCCTATAGGCCTGACGGTAATTGTAAAGCAATTTACAAAAGATTCACTGAACAAAAATGCTGATATGATACATGAAAATGTAGCTAAAATGTGGAGAATGCAATGCAATCAAGCATTTTGGGCGATGTAGAGTCACAAGCTGGCAGCAGATTAAATACTCATGATAGAGAAAAAGACGGTTTTAAAAGGACGTGACTGAAGCTGAGGCAAGCCAGGCAATAGGCCTATAGGCCTGACGGTAATTGTAAAGCAATTTACAAAAGATTCACTGAACAAAAATGCTGATGTGGTACATGAACATTTAGCTAAAAATGTGGAGAATGCAATGCAATCAAGCATTTTGGACGATGTGGAGTTACAAGCCGGCAGCAGATTAAAGGCTTGAGAGAGAAAAAGATGCGGGTTTAAAAGGACGTGCAGACCAAAGCTGCAGCAAGCAGGTGATATTTAGAAATGTATTTCACAAAATCCAAGACTAAGAACAGACAGACTATGTCAGACAGAGGCCAAAAATATTGAGAATTCTACAGGGAATGTTGAAGATGAAGGAGTGAATAGTGGCAAGAGGCAAGCCGAAGGCTGCTGACAAGGGCCCGACGCTATTGTAAAGCAATTTACAAAAGATTCACTGAACAAAAATGCTGATGTGGTACATGAACATTTAGCTAAAAATGTGGAGAATGCAATGCAATCAAGCATTTTGGACGATATTTTGGCACAAGCAACAGAACAAATGCTCGCTGGCCACCTCTGAGGGAGCGAGAGAAAAAAAGCCGTGCATTTGTGTCTCTCTCTCAGCAGGATTTGTCACCGCTAAAGTCAAATTATAGCCTATAGGTGCTTCTACATCAACCGCTATCGACAGGAAAGGAAAACAAACGTTTAACAAACGTTTAGAGAACACAGAACCATGACAGCCTATAATATAACGCGAGAGAACATGGATGTGTTCTCCATTTGAGGAACGTTATAATCGATGGCGGACGTGAACAGACAGCTACAGACACGGAGCATAGTAGGCCTACTTTCACTTTCTGCATATTCACGTGAAAGATAATTAGTCACAAAACAGCGATCAAATATTACATGGCAGTGAATTTTGTTTTCAAATGTTTTCATGTATGTCTAGATAACGGGTGAGGAATGTTTAGGGGACAGACTATCGTAAATCCTCAAAGTATGGCTGGGCAAAGCACAGGACCATGGCTTGTAGGCTATTCGAGTCAGCAATAGGCCTTTATTTCTTGCGTTTTACTGTGAGACATAGGCCTATACTTTTCGTTATAGGAGCGGCTTAGGCCTATATCAATGGCAATGGTTCATTAAGTTTCATGTATGAAAGAGTGTCGGGATTTCCATCCGCTTATTGCGAGATAAGGCATCCGCTTTCATCATGGAACGTGTGCTGTGCTGCAAGGGAAAACTTATTCCATATAGCCAAAGAGGTCTAAGATAGCCTACATTTAGTTATTTTTTAAATTATGCATGATTTATTTTTTTTTATAAAATTCGTAGGCTGATGCCTGGCAGAAACAATTGTGTTTAAATGTAGGTTATTGCTTCAGCCTCTAGCTCAGAAAGGGGCTGCGTGCGACTGGTAGCTTGAGAGCAACGTGTTGGAGACTCATGGTGTAGGATGATGACTTTTCATTGGCAACAATATTAAACCAACCAACAATATAAATTATTAAGAAGAGCTCTTTTATGAGTCAAATTGAAGCAAAATTATACTGGCTTTTATTTGTCCGAATCTGATGGCCGGCTATAAATAGAATCCCGGCCATAATTTGAGCATTTAAGTATGCAAGTGTGTTTCAGGCATAGCAAGCACTAATCTCTGACTGAAAGTGCACAGGACTTGTGCATTTGAGAGCGCTCTCTCGAGGCTGTAGACGGTAATGTTTCATGTAGGGTTCATGTCAGTTAATATAAATTAACATTTAAAAACATGTTCAATTATATAATTTTTTTCATATATAAGTCGCACCTGACTATAAGTCGCAGGACCAGCCAAACTATGAAAAAAAGTGCGACCGGAAAATACGGTATTTCATATAGGCTATCTGATGATAGGCTCCAAATTACGGAAAAATGTATTTTCATGCAAACTCTGTTTTCTACGGAGCCCTAGAGGTGTCATCGCAAAATGTTTTGCATGTTGAGAGAATGTGCGCTCGTTTTGCTAAATTGTGCTCTCGTTTTACTATATTGTGCACTCGTTTTACTAAATCGTACACTCGTTTTACTAAATTGTGTGCTCGGTTTACTAAATCGTGTGCACAATTTACTATATAGTGTGTGCTCATTTTACTAAATTGAGCTCTCATTTTAAGCATAGTAAATGAGGGCACAATTTATTAAACGAGTGCACTATTTACTAAAACAAGCGCACGATTTACTAAAACGAGGGCACGATTTATTAAAACGAGAGCACAATTTGTGAACATGGTTATAGAACATTGTGTGCACGATCTACTTAAACGTGGCCACAACTTGTAAAACGTGCACTCAATATTGTCTTGACACATGTAAACATGAGCACGTTATAGTATATTCGAGATTTCGATCTACTAAAACGCACCCACGAATAATTAAAACGTGGGCTCGAAGAAATTAAATTGTGTGCACAAAAACGTAGTGTGGTGTCAAGGGGTATCCCCGGGAATGACGTCGGGAGGTGTGTCGCTTGTAGTGACGTAGGGGGAATCTCATTGATTGCAGTGCACCTGGATATAGCCCCGTTAGGTAGGCTATAGGTGGGAGATGATTGTGTGTTTGCACAGGCCCCTTGCCATCTTCGTCCAGCTGAATGTTTGCCGAAGTTTTGAGTGTTTGTTGAAGTCCAAGTTTATGCAGAGAGCTGTGGTGTTTATCGCGAACGGTGTGAGCTACATAGCGTGAGAAGGTGAGCATCATGTACGCCACTGTTTATGTCTCCTGTTTCATAGTCCGTATCAAAGCTTACTGCGTTGTGTGCATCATATTTGTGTGCGGGTGGGTTATATGGTGAGGCCCATCGGGCGCTAGAGGGAACCTTATTGTATTGGGTGGGTATTCCTACTAATACGCAGTAGCCTAGCCTATTGTAGCCTACCAACAGCATAGGTCTACGTGTTGTAATTGTTTGGGAGCTTGTCGCTGTGTGTGCTTCGATTGCCTTCTAGGCCTCACAGTTAACGTAGGCTTTAGTCAACAATCCAGAAGGTAGTGGAAACCGGTAATTACAACAGAGCCCGAGTAGCCTAGTACAATTTCCCCATTATGGGTCTCCATAGCTGGCGGTTGACACCACATGTGACCCTGCTACAAAGAGTAGAAGTCCGCTATAAACTATCCTGACGCTGCCTACGGTTATCATCACATTACCAATATGAACTGTAATGTTACAGACAGCTGTAGGCCTAGTCCATGCCAAGGTAACACGAAGTTGCCACCATAGCACAGCGAGCGGTGAGAATGTCGGGAATTACTAAATGTGAGCACGAAATACATATTTCGAGAGCTCAATTTAGGCCTACAACGGGGTCACGTTTTATAAATTCAAGGGCTCAATTAAAGGAAAACGTGGTCACAAATTATCACAACCAGAAAAAATATCACTTAAAGTGAGCTCTCCCGGGCTCCGTAGTTTTCGACCAATTAAAACAGATATTTTTTAAAACACTGAATTTGGGTTCAACGGGTGGAGTCGGATATGTCTGAATATAGTTTTGGGGTTGTTAGCTTGTTGCTATGGATTTGGTTCAGCGCTGGCCAACCGAGGATTAAAATAAGTTCATTAAACAATTTTGTAAAGTAGACTTATTAATATCAATGAATACATATGTCCATGTCATATTTTTAACATGTTTCATACATAATTCAAATGTGTGTTCACTTCTGCCGTTTTGGTTAGCTAACAATTATGCAGTACTTCTTCAAAGTGCTTAAAACCATATTTTGTTGGGACATAACATGTAGTGATTGTACAAGAGTATGCAAAGTCATCTTCATCTTGTGAGTGTTTATTGGCAGATTAGGCGACCTTCCGTGCATTACCGCCACCTACAGTATCACGTCAATGTTCGGTAGGGTGCAAGCGCGGATATAGGAGGAGGAGTTGGATTTAGGTCCAGCTCCACCCCTTGGATTTTGTGTTCTGCAGCAAGGCCCATCTCGAAAAAAGGGAGTTGTCGGTTCCCCGATTGGCCAGTACCACCATCTGTTTGATTGACATGTTCTTGACAGCCTTCAATGGCTGTTTTAGTGCATCCTGTTGTTACGGCCGGCTCGTTTACTGACCGCAACATAAAGGGAAACAAAGTTCCAATTTATAATTTATTAAGATTAAGCAACAATAGTAATACCAAACATGATGTGTCTAGGGGGAAGATGAGTGTTGGCGTGCGTGTATGTATGAATGCAATGTCAGCATCAGTATGTAAGATGACTAAATGGTAGACAAAAGAAGATAGAAAGATTAGAGAGAGAGGAGAGAAAGAGTAAAGTGCCAGTGCAGAGAGAAAGTCAAAATGGTGCCTGCAAGAGAGAAGAAAAGTGCCTCTAGAAGAAGAGAGGAGAACTCCTTATATAACCACACCCTGATGCAGGTGTACACAATTCCTAATTGACCTAATCAGGCCCTACCTGCCCGTGCACTGACAAGGAGAGGCCTGAAGGGGCACAGGGGGTCGTAACACTGTGTACAGAATTATTTTCCAATTTGCAAGAAAAACTTTTAAAAGTCAATGTCAATTTATTGATTTAATAAATAAATATATAGTTATAAAGACGAAGGTAAGACACAACGTAATACAAATATGGTTATTTTTTCTGCTTTCTTCATCAGCATTATTTGCTGTTGGGTCATTCCACGTCAATTCAACCAGGGCCCACGCACTTAGGTCTCAAAAAATTCTGAAAAAATTACCAGGTGTACCTATGTTACCCAGGAGACACACTGTAAAATTACTTTTATGTAAGACCAATACTTTCCAAGATACAGACAGTTTTACAGGAGGATGAGGTGTCGATTTTGTTCGCCCTCTTTTTTTTGTCAAAGTTCACAAGCCCATACCGCAATAACTAAACCATGTAGGAGGCTCACATTTTGCATGCTGGTACATAAATAGGAATAGTATGTAACAGAATCGTAACGTTTGGTCTGGATGATCCTGCATGGTCATAGCTGTCTCTCATAGTTGATCAAAATTGTATTGGAGTTTTTGGCTGGGCTCTGTTTAGGCCTTCAGAAGACATATTTGTACTCAGCATAGGCTCTTGATTTATGTTCCTTACTGAGATGTGGAAACACTCACAAAAAGCAATGAATAGAAAATAAATTCCTTCAGGGTCTGAACAGCAGACCTCACAAGTCTGAGAAATCATTTTGGTTCTCATTTTCAGAGCACCCAAACACCTTGTGGGAATATACAAAGATTTATTTTATATTTTTTTCTTTATTCTCCATGATCCCTTCTTTTTAAAAACACCAATGACTTGTCTTATGCAAATCTTTCTTTTCTACTTTCCACCCTGAACATGGGCAAGATGCACCATTGAGATCAATATGTTTTGTATATGCACACACACGCACGTACACACACACATAAACAGAAGCACACATGCACTCATGCACACTCACATTAACACACCCACACACACAAATAAAATGGATTGTCTATTTACACCCCTGGTACGAATAGCCTTGGCCACACAGCTGAGCTATTTACACCCTGTGACATAACAACAAAAAGACATTGCTCACGTGCACAAAAACATGGCAGACATTCGTTTTTTCGTCAGCAGAAAGGGAAGAATTCTGAAAGGTTTCGGCACTAATATCTGTTCAGATTAGTTAACAGAAATTTCGTGAATATGATGTTCAGGCCTATAAACTATAAGTTTACCTGCAAACACCATTTACTTGTGGAAGAAGATAGTGTAGTGGTCATAGACTAGGGTTAGCACGTGGGAGACCGGGGTTCAATTTCCGTGTAATGCGTTTTGGCAGAGTGAGTGTGCACTCTGGAGAGAAGGTGCGCAATTTGAACAAGAAATCAGTTCTCAAACGGAAGTATTGATTTCAACAATTAGCTAGTTCATGCACCAAGGTGTAAATAGCATACAGTACTATAAACACCAGGGTACGAATAGCATCCACTTCTAACTGTACATTGATGCAAACAGCATACCTTATTTAGAGTGTCTATTACACAGCTGAGCTATTCCCTGTTACGTAGCAACAAAAAAACATGTTGCTTGTTTTAAAAAAAAAAAATATTATTACATTGTGTGATCAATATGCCAGAATAAATGCACAGGGGTGCAAATAGCATACACTGATATTTGTACCAGACAGGGTATTAATAGAACACATTGCTTGAATTTCCCCTTGAGGATCAATAAAGTATCTATCTATCTATCTATCTATCTATCTATCTATCTGCTGTGTGCACCGGGGTACAAATAGAATTCACTTCTTATTGCACCAGGGTACGAATAGCATACACTGATAATTGTACCAGGGGTGCAAATAGCTTTACCCCAAATAAAAACACACACACATGCAGGCACAAGCACACACACACAGATAAACATACACATAAACACACACACACACACACATGCACAGAAGCACAGATATACACAAAAACAAACACACAATATGCGCACACACACACATCCACACGTGATTTATTTTTGCGGAGAGAATGTACATCTAGTTTAGATCGTGTTTCCTGGTTAATACAAAAAATGCTGTTCATTTAAACATTAAGCTGTTGTTACTCGGACTGATTCACTGAGAGTGTAGTTTAAAAACACTCTTAAGCGGGGTTCACATTGCACATTCAGTTTCATAGCGGCAGTGCTGCGCTATGAAACACGTTATTTTCAATAGCTTGCGCGTGTAGCCGGACGAGTCCTTACCTGGAGCATTGTGATGGGTTTTGTTGTCTCGCTCCTGCCCCACCTACTTCGTAAGTGGGTAATTGGCAGCTGTGCTCCATAAAAAGGAAGCGCGGCTATCCAGGGCAGACGTCTGCTTTGTCCAGGGACGACTCTGACCGACCTATCGCCTATCCCCGACGTTTGGCTGTAGTTTGTTCCACCATTTGCTCCAGGTAGGCTTGAGTCTTTGTCTGATGAACATTCGTTTGTGCACTGATGTGCTGGAAAGTTCAGAACTTGTTTACATTCCAGTAACAGAAGTCGCTGCTAAACTACTGGCTGGATATTCTCACGGCTGCTCTTTCCCCCGGTGTGCTCATCAATTCCAGCTTAGGTAGGTGTACTCCTTCCTGTGTGCAAACATTATCGCATAGCTAGGCCACTCGTTTACGTTATCTGTTAATTACAGCAACATCACAGAGTGTTGCGCTGTCCGGGCTCCCTACATCTGACGTTAGCTGTTGCATGGTAGGTTGTAGCTTTATTTACCTAAATAAATAAGCATAACGTTAGAGTAATGACTCTGTACTCCTTATAGGATCTGTATGGTATCCTGATGTGGTGACGGCCTTGCTGTTTTGTTCCTGTTTGGGGTTTGCTGTGTGGAGCGCCTTCCGCTTCTCTCTGTGGCCTTCCATCGCTGCGTCTCTGATGCATGATTGCTAGCTAACCTGGTGGTGGCTATCTGCTTGGGCCTGTTTAGTGCGGACGTGCGTGTTTGTTGCATGAGTGTGCATGTGTGGGAGTTTGGTTTGCTTGCTGCTCTATTGATGCTCTGTGCTTTTCTCTGTATTTTGTTTTGTCTTATTTGTACTCATTTGTTTTTGTTTGTTTTTTCTACTGCATGTACTGTCAAGTGGGCTTTCCCTGTGTATGTTGCTTGTCTCTCCTGCTGGGGGCTACATTGGGCGCATGTTGGAGGGTGTATTCTCCTCTGGTGTCCATCCCTTATTGTGTGTGTGTGCTGTGTTAATTAGTTTAGATAAGTCACCTTTTCATTTTGATTTGCAGTGTGGTTTGAATCACAGATTTCGCCTCCGAGGCTTTGACATCTGCCCTCTACGGTAAGCCCAATCTAGTTTCAACATTGATCCTGACGATCTAGCATTACATGGTGTTGCTCTGGTATTTAAGTGCATGTACATTGATCCTGTTTTAAATAAATAAATTGTAATAGTTTTGTATTGTAATCTCACGTCTCTGCCTATTATTCAGACTACCAACTTGTGTGACCCTAGTGGTAAACAGGAAATTATCAGGTTAATTTAACGGGTAGGTTCCTGGGTAACAGGGTATTAGAACCTGGTGACTGTTTATATACAAGGTAGGCTACTGTCACACGCGCACAAGAACTGGCCTGCCACTGCGCTGAGCAAAGCACACAGCAAGCAGCATTTTGCCTCTTATGCCGCTCTTGCCGCGGTGGAAGTTCAATCATGTTGAACTTAGACTGTGGCGCGCTGTAAGTCATTGGTATTTTGTGCTGAGCTTGACGGCAAGCACTACAAAAAAAAAAACATGGGACATTACTCAACCAAGAGCAACCTAGCGGCGAGCACAGCACATGTCACGTGCAATGTGAAGTCCCCATTACCTTGGAGTTAATCAGGTAGGCTGTTCATATGATCGGTCCCAAAGGTAGAGGTTAAGCTATAAATGAGCAATCCATCTAGTCCCTGAGTTCACAACAAAACAGAAAACAGGCAGTGCATATAATAGCTGTATGACACCATTTCAAATGCAAAATGTTTCTATATTATTAATGTACCTGTAAATGGTCTTTGATATATATTGACCATAATACTGCAATATGATGTTACTTGGTGTGTGATTCTATGTGGATATGTTCAAATGCTACCTCTAGACTATTATTACGATACATGTGAATTATGCTTGAGATGATGGACAACTTGTCTGATTTTAAATTGTTTGTTTACTCTGGACTGCAGGGATCTGTTTATAAGCCTATGTACGTCTTGTTGGTGTTTGTCCTTTATGTCCTAATCATTACAGTCAACTTAACTTTGATCTTAACAGTGATCATAGAAAATAGCCTCCATGAGCCCATGTATATTTTCCTCTCTAATCTATGCTTGAATAGCCTTTATGGGACTGTTGGTTTTTACCCTAAATTTTTGCTGGACTTGCAATCGGATACTTATACAATAACATACAGTTGGTGCCTAACACAAGCTTATGTGATTTATTCCTCAGTAATGTGTGAAATCACTCTTTTAACAGTGATGTCTTATGACCGCTATGTGGCAATTTGCAGACCACTGCAATACCACAGTATTTTGACTCCACATGCTGTGCTTAAACTGCTTGTAGTGGCCTGGGCTTATCCACTTTTGGCAATCGCAACAGCTCTTGTTCTTACTGTTAGAATACCCATTTGTGGATCTCACATCCGTAAACTATTCTGTGATAATCCTTCAATACTAAAGCTGGGTTGTTCTCTAGCCACAGCCAACCAGGTTTGGAGCATGTTACATATTACAGCTTACTGTATACAGTTTGTGTTAATTTTAATTTCATATGCTCGTATTGTACGGGTTTGCATATTATCCAGTGAGGGCAGAACAAAGTTTGCCAAAACTTGTGTGCCCCATATTTTGGTTATAGCCATCTTCATCATGACAACACTGTTTGACGTATCATACAGTTGGGTTGGTTCAGAAAACCTGCCAATTAGTGTACGCAATGCATTGGCTATACAGTTTTTGATTCTCCCTCCACTATCAAATCCAATAACTTATGGGCTTCAACTTCCACAGATCCGAAAAGCAGTCTTCAGACAAGGTTGTAAACATAAAATGTGTCACCAGAGATGATTTAGAATAGAAAAACCGCACTCACAAGTACATTCTCTTTACTTATTTATTAATGCCATGTCCACAGACGAGTTTCGGCCTAAGCCATCGTCAGTGTAACATATTATTAAGCATTACCAAGAGGCGCCTGGAGGAATGAATGTTATGGTACGCACACCCATCATGGTTTTTACTTCACAGAAAAATGTAAATGCGTACTGTCATGCAGTTAATGGGACACTGTGCAGAGTTGTTGTGGAGTAGCAAAGTGAAAGTACAAACCTACAATGTAAAAAAAAATCCAATTGTTATCCATGTCCTGGGTTTGGTAACTGGTGGATATCTCACTCTTAAATGAAATTATACGGTGATTTACTCATGAAAAGCTCTATTCATTGTTTTGACACACTGTGGTACCAACTCTTAGTTATTTTACTTAATCTTGTTTTGAGCTTAGTTTCTACTCACAATGTAAATTAGTTTTCCATTTACACCCCTTCCTTAGGTTAGATTATTCGCTCCGACTGATTCATCTATCACGGTTATGCGAATGATACTGAACTTTACCTGTCTTTCCCAATATAATATACAGTCTATGGTCTTTCCCAATATAAATCATAAATTGTGGTAAAGCACAAGGCTGTATTAATTAAACATTTACAAAAGCTTATATAATGTAGACAAATTGAGCTCATGTCGGACTGCATTCAATGACATTTACAATTACAAAGATAGAAGGATTTTATTTGTCAGATCTATTTCTACCAGAAAGACTCAGTAGACAGAATAGAATCAGTTAACAATTTAATTAGTAAAGGAACGGCTTGGATGCAAGCATGATGGAGTCCTGAATAGGTAACAGTCTTTGGCGTAGGCCCCGTCTCGGATCCGTCCAGCGATGAGAGGATCTCATTTCCTGCCGATGGATGAAGGCAGGGGCGGGGAGCCTACCCCCAAAAGGATGAGTGATGTCCGCCAGGGCGGTGACTCAGTAATCTGGTTCTGAGAGGAGCAGCGACATTAGTATACATACAAAATGAATTAAACAGCATGACTGGGCCGGGGTGAAGACGTTGTGCCAGGACGCCGACAGAATTTTAAAGTAGCTAGGTTTTAACCATAAACCTAGGGTTGTAGTGGGGCCCGCAGCATGCTTTCGCTTTAGTGGGATTTAGAAGCTTGACGAGCTGGGCAACCAGCGTCTAGGGCAACCTAGACCAATGCGGCGGCCGGGCAACCGGCGTCCAGGGCAACCTGGACCATAAGCACTTCACGATCTGGGCGCCCAGTGACTAGCAAGCTAGTACATCGTGACGAGCCAGGCCACCGGCATCCAGAGCAACCTGGACTTTAGTGCTTATGCGAGCTGGGCAACCAGCGTCTAGGGCAACCTAGACCACGTGACGTGCCGGGCGACCGGCATCCAGGGCAACCTGGACCGAACTGGGCAACCAGTGTCTAGGGCAACCTAGACGAGCGTCACGAGCCGGGCAACCGGCGTACGACGCGACCTGAACCATGAGCTGGGCAACCAGCGTCTAGGGCAACCTAGACAGACATGACGGCCGGGCAACCGGCATCCAGGGCCACCTGGACCAAACTGGGCAACCAGCGTCTAGGGCAACCTAGACGAGCGTCATGAGCCGGGCAACCGGCGTCCAAGGCAACCTGGACAGTGAGCTGGTCAACCAGCGTATAGGGCAACCTAGACCGATGTGATGGCCGGGTGACCGGCATCCAGGGCAACCTGGACCAAACTGGGCAACCAGTGTCTAGGGCAACCTAGACGTGCATCACGAGCCGGGCGACCGGCGAGAAGTGACCTGAACCATAAGCGTCGAACGAGCTGGGCAACCAGTGAAAAGGGCAACATGCCCATGGCTGAGACTAAATCACCACAAGCTACCGGCATGCTGGGCCCCAATATGTTTCAGCGATTAGTACAAGGCGAATGCCAGAATTTAACCACCGCCACCAGGATTTGTGAAGGTAAAATGAGGTACCCGAGTTAACATGGGAGAGCAACTTCTGAGCATCGAAAATGTCAAGAGGAGTTAGTTTGATGCATCCTGATGGATGACGTGGATAGCCCTTTTTGGCCGGCAGTCTTGGCTGCGCCGATGCGGAATGAGTGAGAAGTGAACCTCTTTGAAGAGAGGTTACATTTAAGCAGCACGTTAGCTAGATGGCTGCTGAAAATCAGGTAAAGTGTGAGCCGTAGTTTAAGGTAGTGAACGGGGACCAGGGAAGCAAAACATGGTTAGGGTTAAAAGGTTAAACATGATGTACTCAGGATCAATGCAGGGGAATAGAGCTTGTGGTTGCAGATGCTTGGGACCAGAGCAATGAGTTAGTTGATATGGGTGCTTGAGTATATTCGCATCGAAGTCATGTGGTTTAATATTTAGGATAGATAAGCATAATGACTAGTTTTGTAGAAGACTAGTGCTTGTGAAGCCAGATGTGTGTTCTGGTTCGATAGCTCATCTGCAGCAGCTAGAGTGAGATGAATGCATTGAGCTGCAGACCCAAGGCCAAGATGGATGCGTGTGAGCTACACCTTAGCACCTGCTCTTGGAAAGCCCCCCAAAATAAGATGAGCAGCATCAGTAATGCGAGGGAAGCATGACCTTGCGACGTAGACAAAGGACTTCAGGACAATTCATGCCTGTATGTGACAGGAGGAAGAAACATATGTAACTGAAATATGACGAGACAACGAACAGATGAGTGCTGGGGTACCACCATGGTGCTTATGCATCTCAGAGTGCAGAGGAGCTCTGAGAATGACTTAACGTGAGCTTGCTATACCAGCTGCACCACTGGCAGGATAGTACAGTTTAGAACTGGCTGCTGGAGAGACAATGAGTAAAGGTAGCAATGAGGAGAGAATAAGCAATACATATCGCCCAACTGGATGCAGAAATTATATTAGTCATGCGCCAAGCACTGGCCCCTGAGTGAGTGGAGGGGTGTGCATTCACGTGACATTCCATGTGGCCAGGACATTTTTAATCAAAGCGACTGACGATGTACCCTGGGAATCCAGAGTTCTCACAGAAGCGTTTGCTCAGGGAGAGACTCGAGTCTGGCAAGGAGTATGATGCACGTAACTTTTGCCCCTTGCATCGCGGGGAACCAATATATGTGTAGCTGATCTAGCGGGCCAGAGGCGATCTAAACAGATGACAGACGTAGTGTCATCCAATTGCGTCGAAGTCCGGAATCAGGCAGTTAACATTGACTGTATAGCGGTATCCTGAACCATGAGCTGGGCAACCAGAGTCCAGGGCAACCCAGACAGACATGACGGCCGGGCAACCGGCATCCAGGGCCACCTGGACCAAACTGGGCAACCAGCGTCTAGGGCAACCTAGACGAGCGTCATGAGCCGGGCAACCGGCATCCGAGGCAACCTGGACAGTGAGCTGGGCAACCAGCGTCTAGGGCAACCTAGACCAACGTGACGGCAAACAGGTTAAAGCTAAAACAATTCTCCCACAATGCCAGTGCAATTAAAAACAATTTACAAGGTAGAGCACAATAACGAAAAGTGCATCAGTGAGTGCCGGTTTTACACAGTCAAGAGTCAGTTCTAGACAGGTGATAAGTGCTGGGATTAGGAAGGCTAGTTTTAAGCCGTGCTACAAGAGGAGATATCCTCAGAAGCGCTGGCCTTCGGGAGATTTGTGAAGACGGAGGGATGACCCCCCTCCAGTATGAACTGGAAACATGATCCACACGATTGCGTGATTCTGTGAACCGGCACTGCCATCCCTGTAAGAAAGTAGATGTTAGTGTGATATGTGGAACTGCTTCTCCATTGACGAACTGCATCCCCTCAACGGAAGAGGGGAGGCATGATGCACCTGCAGGGGTTAGCAAATTAAAGATTGGGAGGAGAATGTAAAAGGAACTTGCACGTCCTCCCTGGCGCGATCACTTCGGGTGAGCATATCTGCCAAAAACAAAACAGCCAAGGCAAAATAGGAGAATGGAAATTAGAGTACACATTTGCAGAGGATCCTGCTAAAACGGCAATTCGAGTCAGCAATCAATGTGACTGATGGCATGACTAGATGGGCTGAAATCACGTGGACACGCAGAGACCCATTGTGTCTAAAGAGAGTGCATGAAGGGCACGGCATTGGCCTGAAGGAGACTTGAGTCTGCCAGTGATGATGGACCGCTCCGTTTGACCTGCGAGAAGGAAGGAGTGGTTAGACAGGCGACATGTAGCATCGTCATCGGTAAAACAACCAGCCAACGGCTACGTTGGTAGTCGTGATCAACGAACTTCCAGCATAGGCCACCATTTAAACCACAACTAGCAAAATGTAAAATTGCCGACATAATCATGAACAGCCGGTAACCATTAAAACCAATATATGGAGTGCTGAAGCGACCCACTGGTGGGCAGTGAGCAAAGTGAGGCCTGCCATAGAATTCCTAGGAACCCAATACACGATACGGAATCAGAAAAGACATTTTACACATACAAAAGACGCTAGAAGGATATGTTACATACACAAATGATACAGCTTCTTAATTAAAAGCTCAACCATGTGGGCATGAGCCCACACTGTGGTGTCAGCTCATGAACACTGACATAATACGGGCATTGAAAAGAAAACACCTATTATTGCCTAGATAATAGCTTGTGTGACATACTGGCAATTGATGACCATGGGCCGGCGTGCCGTCATTTTGGTTCGAGCTTTGGTGTAAGACCCCCCAAAATTGAGAACCCAGATAGCTGAAAACGTTGGGGACGTCACGGCATACCTGGGACATCACAGATCAGCGGTAGCTGAGAGTAGTTTGAGCAACGGCAAGTGCATGCACAGAATCACCCGAGGAAGGCCGTGTAGACTTCCTACCAGAAGGTATGGGACACAATCCCAGATGATTAAACGAATGCAGCGATGAACTGGATTCCCGCAGCCATGCACAAGGAGTGATACCTGAACCGAAGGTCCAGCAGACGAGTAGCCTAGCCTAAAGCCTATGCAGCCCAACGAGCAGCGAGGCAAATTAAGAGGCTACACAAAAAGACAACTGGTTTGACGACGCTCAACCAAGGTAGACATTGAGATAACCACAGTGAGTGTAGAACATCAATTAAACAGGTCTTAATACAGGGTTGGGTTCAATGGCAGCGTGGTGCAGGCCAGCAATTTACAGCACAAATCGCAAGGATTATAAAATCAGCAGGAATTATGTAAGGAGGCTTAAGTGAAAGTTAAACCGTGTCAGACAAGTCAGTTTGTTTGCTGCCCGCCGAATATCGTTGGCAAGCAGGTTGCATGACTGTGGGTAGAGTGTAGCCCAGCTTGAGGAGCTTGGGAAGAGAGCACGATAACCTTACCAACCAGACGCTGAAGCTTGAGAAATTGTTGCCGAAAACGACATGGGCCTGCAACAGAGTTGCGCGAGGACGGCGACCCGGCAGTAGGCTATCGTGAATTGAAGGCTGCAACTCACATACATTACATACAGTACTCTGCTTGCAATAGTAAGTCCCTGACCCCCCCCCCCCCCCCCCCCAACACACACACTTACATCATCACTGTCATCACTTCACATACATACAGCACACTGCTTGCTACAGTAAGCCTCCTCTACATACTTGCTGCACACTGCCCCCCCCCACATACACAGCACATTGTCTTCAGGATCTTCTCCAACACACATCCTCTACATACTTACAGCACACTGCCCCCACCTACCCACTACACACACACAGTCACTGCTCCACTCCCCTCCCGCCCACACACACATCTTCACTGTCATCACTCACATACATTACATACAGTACTCTGCTTGCAATAGTAAGTCCCTGCCCCCCCCCCCCCCCAACACACACACTTACATCATCACTGTCATCACTTCACATACATACAGCACACTGCTTGCTACAGTAAGCCTCCTCTACATACTTGCTGCACACTGCCCCCCCCCACATACACAGCACATTGTCTTCAGGATCTTCTCCAACACACATCCTCTACATACTTACAGCACACTGCCCCCACCTACCCACCTACCCACTACACACACACAGTCACTGCTCCACTCCCCTCCCGCCCACACACACATCTTCACTGTCATCACTCACATACATTACATACAGTACTCTGCTTGCAATAGTAAGTCCCTGCCCCCCCCCTACATACACAGCACATTATTTCATCAGGAAGCTTCTCCAACACACATCCCCAACATACTTACAGCACACTGCCCGCCCCCCCCCCCCCCAATACACAGCACATTGTCTCATGAGGAAGCTTCTCCAACACACATATTGCACACTGCCCTCTCCCCACATACACAGCACACTATCCCATCTCCCCTGTCATCCCCCCAACACACACACCAAGACCCCTGGCAGTTGGGTTAGCCCCTTGAGCCGTGGATCTGCCCAAGGTTTCTTCCTTGGTAAGGGAGTTTTTCCTTGCCCCTGTTGCTCTTGGGTGCTCCTTGTTGGTGCCCCCCACCCAATCCCAATCCTCCCCCACCTTTTTTATGCAGCCCTTGCCACTTAATCTACTAAACCCCTCTTCTACTGCACTTTTTACCCCCCCCCCCCATTAATGCACAAATAGGCTGACACCAGACATAATTTCACTGCATTTCTTACTTCCAGTAACTATATGCATGTGACAATAAACTTCCTTGTATCCTTGTATCCTTGTAACAGCGTGAGCGTGACTGGCTCCGATAGGCAGAGATTAGCGATGAAGCGACATGCAGTGGCCCTGACTGAAGGACGCACAGGTCTGAACAGCGCAGCGAACGAGCGCGGTTGGATTGTAACAAGTAACGCCACTGAGGGCAGAAGGGGCGAATGTAAAAATGCAGAGAGCCCAGGTCCACGCGGAAGCCTGAGCTAGGACGTCAAAGTCAGCGTACTGAGAAGCAGAAGCAGTGTTAGGTGGTACATATTTAAAGAGCCCACTGAATTCCTATAGGCTAGCGCTGATTGAATGAGTGAATGATCAGATTGCAGGGCTTTCCCGAAAGTAGGCAACGCTAAGATTGGCTCCGTGTAAGCATGGGAGGAGTAAGCTACACTACGAGTCTTCCTAGTAGAACTTTCGCTGAAGCTATCATAGAAATAAGTAGACAAACAAAATAATGATTTGCCTGCATTATGTATGAATTCTCATATCGTCAAGTATCATCCAGTGAGGAATTTCTAGACTACACTTGCATTACCATTTCTGAGTCTCCCTCCCCTTACCAATAGTTTATGGGGGTTAACTTCCACAGTTTAGTAAGGTACTATGCAGACTAAGTTGTATACCATGAGTGATTATTATGTCAGTACTGATTTATTATATATATATATATATATATATATATATATATATATATATATATATATATATATATATATATAAATAAATATAAATTAACCACAACAATAACTGATCCATACTACGTAGAAGGGATAGTTGGAGCCAGTGGGTAAGCTGAGCTACCACCTGTATCTTGGAAACCATACTTGATAGCTGTAATTCCAATCCAATGCGAGCCAATGTGAGGCAGGGATATCTGGCTTACAATTGTTAATGATGACATGAGCCTCAAATGGCAAGAACAAAAACCATTGGCATCCCCACTTGGCCTACTTTAAACAGTCCATCACTTATTAGTCTTAACACCACAGGAAAACCATCTGTGTATTGTGTGATAAACTAACTCATGCAAAGTGCAGACATTTCTCATTTCTTTAAAAGGAACATGCCAACATTTTGGGAAAAATAAGCTTACCCGTAAAACTTCAAACAACCCAGACCTTCCTTCACAACTGTACAATTGGGAGTGGGTCTGGAAAAGGTTCATTGACTTCCTTTCATTGAATCCCAAATTTGCCAAAAAATCGTATGTGTATTCCCTGGCTAGACCAGTGCTTTTTTTTTTTTCCAAAAACGGCTAACTGCAGCACCAGCTTGTATTTCAGACAGGCCTATGAGGTGGGCCTTTAATCCCTTTCACACATATCTTTTCCTTTGCAAAGATGAAAAATATTATCGAATTAATTATTTCAAACACGCTGAATACCTACCCATATTAGTAGCTATCTGAATACCTACCCATATTAGTAGCTATCTGAATACCTACCCATATTAGTAGCTATCTGAATACCTACCCATATTAGTAGCTATCTGAATACCTACCCATATTAGTAGCTATCTGATGATGGACTGCTGGAATACCTACCCATATTAGTAGGCTATCTGAATACCTACCCATATTAGTAGCTATCTGAATACCTACCCATATTAGTAGGCTATCTGAATACCTACCCATATTAGTAGCTATCTGGGCTCCAAATTATGGAAAAATGTATTTTCATGCATTTTTGCCTTTCATCTATACAAAAACTCTGTTTTCGACCAATTAAAACAGATATTTTTTAAAACACTGAATTTGGGTTCAATGGGTGGAGTCGGATATGTCTGAATATAGTTTTGGGGTTGTTAGCTTGTTGCTATGGATTTGGTTCAGCGCTGGCCAACCGAGGATTAAAATAAGTTCATTAAACAATTTTGTAAAGTAGACTTATTAATATCAATGAATACATACATCCATGTCATATTTTTAACATGTTTCATACATAATTCAAATGTGTGTTCACTTCTGCTGTTTTGGTTAGCTAACAATTATGCAGTACTTCTTCAAAGTGCTTAAAACCATATTTTGTTGGGACATAACATGTAGTGATTGTACAAGAGTATGCAAAGTCATCTTCATCTTGTGAGTGTTTATTGGCAGATTAGGCGACATTCCGTGCATTACCGCCACCTACAGCATCACGTCAATGTTCGGTAGGGTGCAAGCGCGGATATAGGAGGAGGAGTTGGATTTAGGTCCAGCTCCACCCCTTGGATTTTGTGTTCTGCAGCAAGGCCCATCTCGAAAAAAGGGAGTTGTCGGTTCCCCGATTGGCCAGTATCACCATCTGTTTGATTGACATGTTCTTGACAGCCTTCAATGTCTGTTTTAGTGCATCCTGTTGTTACGGCCGGCTCGTTTACTGACCGCAACATAAAGGGAAACAAAGTTCCAATTTATAATTTATTAAGATTAAGCAACAATAGTAATACCAAACATGATGTGTCTAGGGGGAAGATGAGTGTTGGCGTGCGTGTATGTATGAATGCAATGTCAGCATCAGTATGTAAGATGACTAAATGGTAGACAAAAGAAGATAGAAAGATTAGAGAGAGAGGAGAGAAAGAGTAAAGTGCCAGTGCAGAGAGAAAGTCAAAATGGTGCCTGCAAGAGAGAAGAAAAGTGCCTCCAGGAGAAGAGAGGAGAACTCCTTATATAACCACACCCTGATGCAGGTGTACACAATTCCTAATTGACCTAATCAGGCCCTACCTGCCCGTGCACTGACAAGGAGAGGCCTGAAGGGGCACAGGGGGTCGTAACACCTCCCTCCCTAAAAAGAGATTTGCCATAGGAAAACCTCAGCTACCAGTATGGAAACAAAAAAAACTACAGAAGACCTCCTGTGGTCCATTCTAAATCCCGACTCTCTGAACTCACCATCCTGGGCCCTTAGACAGCGAGAGGAGAGAAACAGAACACACAGTGGTTAAGACTAAAGAAAACATAATTACGAACCCAATGCAATTTGTAAACCCCACCCAACATGGAAAATAAACCTTGAAATCAAAAGTAGAACGATTTGAATCATGAACATTAGTTCATGGCAGGGTGAGTGATCGAACATACTCTCAAGCATTTTACTCGGAATGACCAAATGGTCATGCATGCGACGTATCGACACACAAGACCTGTCCTGTAGTCCTGCCCCAAGTAGGTTCGCTAGATGGACACAAACCCAAACCAATTCCCTCACTCGGGTCGCTACATTCCCACGAATCGAAAATGCAAAAGTGATAACTGGGTGGTACCGACCCACGATCACCACAATGCTGGGCCAAGGAGGAAAAAGGCACATTAGGGAAGAGAGATGGGAATGGCTTCACTAAAGGATCAAACTCGGACACAATACAGCTAAAGTCACTTGTGCCCTCAGTGCAAGTGACACCAACTGGAATTTCCGTAATTTTTCCTGTTACACTAGTCGCACAAGCAACATTTTCAACACACCCCACAAAATCATACACACACACCGTGACACTATTCACCTGGCCCGCAGGTGAATCCAACAAATCATCTACTTGAGTCACAGCAGCAGTAATGATGTTATCCAAATGCCCAAAATTAAAGTTCTCACAATGGGTCAACTTTTCTGTGATGGAGTCTACACAACCGAGAGCATCCCCTTGGGGTCTCTGCACACTCTCAAGCTCTGGTTGCAACTCCGTCACTGCAGGTGGCGACACCATGGCAGTACTTCCCCACACATTACATCCAGCTAAATCATTTCCCAGTAGTAGGGACACACCTGGCACTGGAAGAGATGGGCACACACCAATAACCACGCTACTGGTGACCATCTTGGAGGTCAGTTGAATGTGGTGAAGCGGCAGCTTAGCAAAACTCTCAAACCCTTTTACCAACACATGTCCTGTCACCGTATGATCAGATATGGGTAGAACACCGTCCAACAACAGAGACTGAGCAGCCCCTGTGTCCCTGAGGATGCGGACAGACACCCCATCTTTCTAACCCAGCAGCGACACAACTCCCTCTGAAATAAAAGGTTCATACACAGAATGACTGCTATCAACAATACTATGAGATGGCCCAATAGCAAGAGGTGTTACCACGCCAAGAGACTTGGGCCTTCTTCCTTTCTTTTGAAGGACCAAACAGTCTGCGACTTTGTGGCCAGGTTTCCTACAGTAAAAACACACAACCTCACTCTTAGCAGGGGATTGACAGCGACTACCTGGAGGAGATGACCTGGAGGAGCTTGAATCCTGAGACCCACGCCTCAATCTGCCCCCAGGCATAGTCTCTAACCTATCCTGGTTGTTACGGCATTGCGGATTGCAAGTCTGCCTATGGGTAAGGGTGTATTCATCGGCTAGAACCGCAGCATCCTCCAATTTCTGGACATGCCGTTCATTTAGGTACACTGCCACAGATTCAGGGAGGCAACTTTTAAAATCTTCTAATAGAAGCAGCTGTTTAAGATCTTCCTTAGTTTCTGCCTTTCGAGCAGTACACCATCGATCAAACATACCCTCTTTCTCCCTGGCAAACTCTACAAAGGTCTGCTGGTCCAGCTTCGTACAGCTCCTGAAGCGTTGGCGATACGCTTCAGGGACCAGCTCATAAGCCAGCAAGATTGTGGCTTTAACCACGTCATATTGGCTACCCTGTTCAAGGCTAAGTGCTGTGTACACCTCTTGGGCCCTCCCAGTTAAAACACACTGCAACAGCAGCGGCCACACTTCTTTGGGCCACTTCAGTGTAATGGCTACCCTCTCAAAATGTGCAAAATACTTGTCCACGTGCTTTTCAGAAAAGGGTGGCACTAGCCGGATGTTTCGGCCTACATCAAAACCAGGCTGTATTGGAACTAAAGGAGTGGGCGCAGGGACAGAAGGAGAGCTAGGTGAAGAACCATCCCCTTGAGCAGCCAATTCAATTTCAAGCTTTTTAAGAGTGAACGCGTGTTCTTCACGTTCGCGAGCAAGTTCGTGTTCACGAATTTCACGCTCACGCTGGTGTTCACGCTCACGTTCCTCTATCTCAATCCGTTTCAACTCTACTTGTTGCTCAAGCCGGCGGAGTTCAATTTCCTTTTCCATCTCCTTTTCCCTTAATCTAGCATCATGCTCGGCCCTCAGCTTCTCTAAATCGAACTGTAAAGGTTTATCTGGTGAAGCTGTACCTTCCCCAAGTACACCTTTCTGAGTCAGTTGGTTCTTAACAGCAATAAATAATGTCTCCTTTAGCTTCTTTTAATGAGCAGCTATAATCAACTCGTAATGTTCTGCCACTTGCCAAAGTTGCTCTTTAGTGAGATTTTCTAGCAATTCTGCAGATGGGCCAGCGATAAATTCCTCCGATGAAGTCATGATTTAGAGATAGATAGAAATGTCACTAATTCACAACACAAGATAACCTCCACTCTCAAACACTAAAGTGTGAAAACACCATTAAATATAGCACAAGGTAGCTAGTCTTATTTTTTTTTAAGATAGCAGACAAAAAACGAGGCACAAAAATATCCCAATACTCTCTCTACGGAACAAAGCACAATCACAAAATTGAGATTACACACAAGCAAATTATTAACAGCAAATTGGACAAAAATGAACACACAATCTGATTCGAATCACGTAGTCCCACACAAAAACGCTGTTCAATGATTACTTAAAAGGCATGTAATCCTACTACCAAAGCGGCACTACAAATTACGACGAATGACTCACTACGCGAGCTCTACGTCATCAGTCATTCATAAACTTCCTGAAAGTTCATTCAAGCACGACGTCTCCCCATCTCAAACAAACATGTAACTAGCTAAGAATGCGAACTTCTTCAGTGATCTTTCTAGAACAAATCACGTAGCATTGTATAGGCTACTCTTAACAAGCTAGTTAACACAAACATTAAACATTGATGCAAAACAGCGAACGCCAACAATTACGTTAAATGCACTTACCCAAACTCACAAGAACAGTCCAAAATAACATCACAGTAATCCAGGTGAAAATCGCCACATCAGTCACAAATAACTTGCTGTAACATCCTTGATTAAACAGTCCTCTGGTGACCTGAATATCACACCAAACTACTAACTCCACCTGGCTAGTCTTCAGGGGCCTGCCAGCCTCGGGGCGACTGAATAACGCATGAACCTCGTCACAAAATTATCGAAAGATTGCGCGAGAAGCGTGCCCCCAACAGGAATGCAAGATTCCCGACTAGGATTACCCCCAAAATAAAAATTACATTTACAAAAACCCAAAATAAACAAAAAGTGCACCGGTGGAAGGGCACAGCCCAGCTGGAGGACTCTTCCTAGCCAGAGTCTGTTAATTAACCAATTAAGCCAAAGAGCTTCTCACCTGGATCTCCGCGAGTCTATGGTCCCGTTTTTACTTGTTTGTTTGTTTATCCCGGACGAGCACCCAATTATGTTACGGCCGGCTCGTTTACTGACCGCAACATAAAGGGAAACGGACAACAAAGTTCCAATTTATAATTTATTAAGATTAAGCAACAATAGTAATACCAAACATGATGTGTCTAGGGGGAAGATGACTGTTGGCGTGCGTGTATGTATGAATGCAATGTCAGCATCAGTATGTAAGATAGTAGACAAAAGAAGATAGAAAGATTAGAGAGAGAGGAGAGAAAGAGTAAAGTGCCAGTGCAGAGAGAAAGTCAAAATGGTGCCTGCAAGAGAGAAGAAAAGTGCCTCCAGGAGAAGAGAGGAGAACTCCTTATATAACCACACCCTGATGCAGGTGTACACAATTCCTAATTGACCTAATCAGGCCCTACCTGCCCGTGCACTGACAAGGAGAGGCCTGAAGGGGCACAGGGGGTCGTAACACTGTGTACAGAATTATTTTCCAATTTGCAAGAAAAACTTTTAAAAGTCAATGTCAATTTATTGATTTAATAAATAGATATATAGTTATAAAGACGAAGGTAAGACACAACGTAATACAAATATGGTTATTTTTTCTGCTTTCTTCATCAGCATTATTTGCTGTTGGGTCATTCCACGTCAATTCAACCAGGGCCCACGCACTTAGGTCTCAAAAAATTCTGAAAAAATTACCAGGTGTACCTATGTTACCCAGGAGACACACTGTAAAATTACTTTTATGTAAGACCAATACTTTCCAAGATACAGACAGTTTTACAGGAGGATGAGGTGTCGATTTTGTTCGCCCTCTTTTTTTTGTCAAAGTTCACAAGCCCATACCGCAATAACTAAACCATGTAGGAGGCTCACATTTTGCATGCTGGTACATAAATAGGAATAGTATGTAACAGAATCGTAACGTTTGGTCTGGATGATCCTGCATGGTCATAGCTGTCTCTCATAGTTGATCAAAATTTTATTGGAGTTTTTGGCTGGGCTCTGTTTAGGCCTTCAGAAGACATATTTGTACTCAGCATAGGCTCTTGATTTATGTTCCTTACTGAGATGTGGAAACACTCTCACAAAAAGCAATGAATAGAAAATAAATTCCTTCAGGGTCTGAACAGCAGACCTCACAAGTCTGAGAAATCATTTTGGTTCTCATTTTCAGAGCACCCAAACACCTTGTGGGAATATACAAAGATTTATTTTATATTTTTTTCTTTATTCTCCATGATCCCTTCTTTTTAAAAACACCAATGACTTGTCTTATGCAAATCTTTCTTTTCTACTTTCAACCCTGAACATGGGCAAGATGCACCATTGAGATCAATATGTTTTGTATATGCACACACACGCACGTACACACACACATAAACAGAAGCATGCACACTCACATTAACACACCCACACACACAAACACCCCCACACACACACAAATAAAATTATTGTCTATTTACACCCCTGGTACGAATAGCCTTGGCCACACAGCTGAGCTATTTACACCCTGTGACATAACAACAAAAAGATGTTGCTCACGTGCACAAAAACATGGCAGACATTCGTTTTTTCGTCAGCAGAAAGGGAAGAATTCTGAAAGGTTTCGGCACTAATATCTGTTCAGATTAGTTAACAGAAATTTCGTGAATATGATGTTCAGGCCTATAAACTATAAGTTTACCTGCAAACACCATCTACTTGTGGAAGAAGATAGTTTAGTGGTCATAGACTAGGGTTAGCACGTGGGAGACCGGGGTTCAATTTCCGTGTAATGCGTTTTGGCAGAGTGAGTGTGCACTCTGGAGAGAAGGTGCGCAATTTGAACAAGAAATCAGTTCTCAAACGGAAGTATTGATTTCAACAATTAGCTAGTTCATGCACCAAGGTGTAAATAGCATACAGTACTATAAACACCAGGGTACGAATAGCATCCACTTCTAACTGTACATTGATGCAAACAGCATACCTTATTTAGAGTGTCTATTACACAGCTGAGCTATTCCCTGTTACGTAGCAACAAAAAAACATGTTGCTTGTTTTAAAAAAAAAAATTATTATTACATTGTGTGATAAATATGCCAGAATAAATGCACAGGGGTGCAAATAGCATACACTGATATTTGTACCAGACAGTGCCGGCCCGAGCCTTTTGGGGGCCCTAAGCAGAATTTGATTTGGGGGCCCCCTCCCACAACGCAGAGTCACCTGTGCTTGGCGATAATTGACAACTTCACACTATAATGTCATATTATAAATTAATACAGTTAGGTTATGTATTAATACAGTGACTGATTATGAACTACTGTCCCCCTGGACACCCATGCATAAGGACTCGGTAGGCTCATTCAGTAATCCATCCTTGCTCACATGCCAAAAATGTTTTGGGGCTCCGCTTTAGACTTCTGGCCCCATGTGCTTGGTAAACCAATGTATTAATATAGTTGTTATTTACACCAACTGTCACCTTTTAATCTTAGAGGGTACTAAAATCACAGATTTATTTGAAACATTCATATTCAAAGTGAAGCACTAAGGGTGGTTTACTGAAGTTGAATTGACAAATAACAAAATACAACAGCATTTGTATTTGTTGTAAACAAGTACATCAGTTTAATGACTTGTTTTTCAACAGATTTGCAGAATAAATCCGCAAATGTGCATTAAATGAGCAATCTTCAACTACAAAATAAAACCAAAATAGACAAACATTAATAATAAAAAATAAAATGTCCCAAAAAATAGATACTTATTCCTACTTCGTTCCTGGCTTTCAGGCATCTGCAACTCTGCAGTGGACGAATCTGCAATGATTAAATAAATACATAAATAAATAAAAAAAACTATGTTAAATGTGTCATGTCATATTAACAGGCTAACCATTTGCCATCAAGAAAACCTCACCTTCTGTGTCCATCAGCCATGGAGGCAGACACTTGATGAGGTAGAGTTAGGTAGAGGTAGAGATGTGCTCCAAAGTATTTTAACAGTGTCCCTGAAAAAAATTAAAATATTGCATAAGTGCATATTTGATCGAGCAGAATGAGTTTATTTTGCTATCATTACTTACACTCATCAACAAGCAATTCCACATCTAACAATTCATATTCTATTGGCAAATGAGGCATAATTGCCGTATAGTGAACGCTTAACATGGTGATCTACTGCAGCCTAAATATTAGGGTAGCACCGCTACATCACTTGCCACTCTCTTAATCAAAAAGTCTATTTTCATCACAGAAGTCTCCCCACCCAACATGGTATATTTTCTCAAACACTACCATCTCTCTCCAAAGATCGAGCAGAGCGCACGTACTGTTCCATCTTTGCCTATGAAGCTGGAACGTTACCGATGCCCGGAGTCGCGCTAGTCAGTGGGTTGGGGTTGGGACTGGGAGCCTGGGCTTAGCCTGCTGTTGCTATCAGACTTACCACTATGTCACATATTATAGAACAGTAATAAACTATCAACACTTTCAAGTGCGAAATCAGAAACAATCCCTCTGTGGTAAATTTGCCTTCAGCTACGTTTTCATGTAGCTACTGTAGTGCTAATGTCCACTTCAGTCAGCTAGCTAACTTCAATTTACAACATAAGCCCACCTTTGCCTAGGGAACATGCTTGATTGAACATCCAAAACAATCCCAATATCCTTGACATCTAAAATACACCTAGATAAATGTATATTAATGGGAGACATTTCTCTGTTGATGGCGGGGATTTAGCTCTGGTGATGGCTTATATTAGATCATGACAGCTAGCTAGTGCTAGCTACCTCAAGCACAAAACATACTGTAAATAATCATGCAAACATACCTGTAGCTTGTTTTTCTCCTCCTCTGTCATTTTCTTCTTTCTGTTTTCGGCACCAGAGGGATACGTCCTTTTTTGTGACTTGTCTTAACATTGCCGTCTCTTCCGATTTTTGAACTTGATGCAGTGTCTGCACGAATTATCTATGCACCCGAGGTGTCTAGTTTATGCGCGTGACTCAAAGGCTGGCAGACACAGTAGAGGTAGGCAGGCATGTTTATCATGAAATCAGAATTTTCTTGTTTTGAATTATTAATTGTTTCATTTATTCATTCATTGATGTCACTTGTTTACGTTATTTATTATGTAAAAAAAAAAAAGAAACTCGATTGGGGGCCCCCAAGCAGCCGCTTAGTTCGCTTATGCCTCGGGCCGGCCCTGGTACCAGACAGGGTATTAATAGAACACATTGCTTGAATTTTCCCTTGAGGATCAATAAAGTATCTATCTATCTATCTATCTATCTGCTGTGTGCACCGGGGTACAAATAGAATTCACTTCTTATTGTACCAGGGGTGCAAATAGCTTTACCCCAAATAAAAACACACACACAGATAAACATACACATAAACACACACACACACACACACACACATGCACAGAAGCACAGATATACACAAAAACAAACACAAAATATGCGCACACACACACACATCCACACGTGATTTATTTTTGCGGAGAGAATGTACATCTAGTTTAGATCGTGTTTCCTGGTTAATACAAAAAATGCTGTTCATTTAAACATTAAGCTGTTGTTACTCGGACTGATTCGCTGAGAGTGTAGTTTAAAAACACTCTTAAGCGGGGTTCACATTGCACATTCAAGCGGCAGTGCTGCGCTATGAAACACGTTATTTTCAATAGCTTGCGCGTGTAGCCGGACGAGTCCTTACCTGGAGCATTGTGATGGGTTTTGTTGTGTCTCGCTCCTGCCCCACCTACTTCGTAAGTGGGTAATTGGCAGCTGTGCTCCATAAAAAGGAAGCGCGGCTATCCAGGGCAGACGTCTGCTTTGTCCAGGGACGACTCTGACCGACCTATCGCCTATCCCCGACGTTTGGCTGTAGTTTGTTCCACCATTTGCTCCAGGTAGGCTTGAGTCTTTGTCTGATGAACATTCGTTTGTGCACTGATGTGCTGGAAAGTTCAGAACTTGTTTACATTCCAGTAACAGAAGTCGCTGCTAAACTACTGGCTGGATATTCTCACGGCTGCTCTTAACCCCCGGTGTGCTCATCAATTCCAGCTTAGGTAGGTGTAGTCCTTCCTGTGTGCAAACATTATCGCATAGCTAGGCCACTCGTTTACGTTATCTGTTAATTACAGCAACATCACAGAGTGTTGCGCTGTCCGGGCTCCCTACATCTGACGTTAGCTGTTGCATGGTAGGTTGTAGCTTTATTTACCTAAATTAAGCATAACGTTAGAGTAATGACTCTGTACTCCTTATAGGATCTGTATGGTATCCTGATGTGGTGACGGCCTTGCTGTTTTGTTCCTGTTTGGGGTTTGCTGTGTGGAGCGCCTTCCGCTTCTCTCTGTGGCCTTCCATCGCTGCGTCTCTGATGCATGATTGCTAGCTAACCTGGTGGTGGCTATCTGCTTGGGCCTGTTTAGTGCGGACGTGTGTGTTTGTTGCATGAGTGTGCATGTGTGGGAGTTTGGTTTGCTTGCTGCTCTATTGATGCTCTGTGCTTTTCTCTGTATTTTGTTTTGTCTTATTTGTACTCATTTGTTTTTGTTTGTTTTTTCTACTGCATGTACTGTCAAGTGGGCTTTCCCTGTGTATGTTGCTTGTCTCTCCTGCTGGGGGCTACATTGGGCGCATGTTGGAGGGTGTATTCTCCTCTGGTGTCCATCCCTTATTGTGTGTGCTGTGTTAATTAGTTTAGATAAGTCACCTTTTCATTTTGATTTGCAGTGTGGTTTGAATCACAGATTTCGCCTCCGAGGCTTTGACATCTGCCCTCTACGGTAAGCCCAATCTAGTTTCAACATTGATCCTGACGATCTAGCATTACATGGTGTTGCTCTGGTATTTAAGTGCATGTACATTGATCCTGTTTTAAATAAATAAATTGTAATAGTTTTGTATTGTAATCTCACGTCTCTGCCTATTATTCAGACTACCAACTTGTGTAACCCTAGTGGTAAACAGGAAATTATCAGGTTAATTTAACGGGTAGGTTCCTGGGTAACAGGGTATTAGAACCTGGTGACTGTTTATATACAAGGTAGGCTACTGTCACACGCGCACAAGAACTGGCCTGCCACTGCGCTGAGCAAAGCACACAGCAAGCAGCATTTTGCCTCTTATGCCGCTCTTGCCGCGGTGGAAGTTCAATCATGTTGTCATTGGTATTTTGTGCTGAGCTTGGCGGCAAGCACTACAAAAAAAAAACCATGGGACATTACTCAACCAAGAGCAACCTAGCGGCGAGCACAGCACATGTCACGTGCAATGTGAAGTCCCCATTACCTTGGAGTTAATCAGGTAGGCTATTCATATGATCGGTCCCAAAGGTAGAGGTTAAGCTATAAATGAGCAATCCATCTAGTCCCTGAGTTCACAACAAAACCGAAAACAGGCAGTGCATATAATAGCTGTATGACACCATTTCAAATGCAAAATGTTTCTATATTATTAATGTACCTGTAAATGGTCTTTGATATATATTGACCATAATACTGCAATATGATGTTACTTGGTGTGTGATTCTATGTGGATATGTTCAAATGCTACCTCTAGACTATTATTAAGATGCATGTGAATTATGCTTGAGATGATGGACAACTTGTCTGATTTTAAATTGTTTGTTTACTCTGGACTGCAGGGATCTGTTTATAAGCCTATGTACGTCTTGTTGGTGTTTGTCCTTTATGTCCTAATCATTACAGTCAACTTAACTTTGATCTTAACAGTGATCATAGAAAATAGCCTCCATGAGCCCATGTATATTTTCCTCTCTAATCTATGCTTGAATAGCCTTTATGGGACTGTTGGTTTTTACCCTAAATTTTTGCTGGACTTGCAATCGGATACTTATACAATAACATACAGTTGGTGCATAACACAAGCTTATGTGATTTATTCCTCAGTAATGTGTGAAATCACTCTTTTAACAGTGATGTCTTATGACCGCTATGTGGCAATTTGCAGACCACTGCAATACCACAGTATTTTGACTCCACATGCTGTGCTTAAACTGCTTGTAGTGGCCTGGGCTTATCCACTTTTGGCAACCGCAACAGCTCTTGTTCTTACTGTTAGAATACCCATTTGTGGATCTCACATCCGTAAACTATTCTGTGATAATCCTTCAATACTAAAGCTGGGTTGTTCTCTAGCCACAGCCAACCAGGTTTGGAGCATGTTACATATTACAGCTTACTGTATACAGTTTGTTTTAATTTTAATTTCATATGCTCGTATTGTACGGGTTTGCATATCATCCAGTGAGGGCAGAACAAAGTTTGCCAAAACTTGTGTGCCCCATATTTTGGTTATAGCCATCTTCATCATGACAACACTGTTTGACGTATCATACAGTTGGGTTGGTTCAGAAAACCTGCCAATTAGTGTACGCAATGCATTGGCTATACTGTTTTTGATTCTCCCTCCACTATCAAATCCAATAATTTATGGGCTTCAACTTCCAAAGATCCGAAAAGCAGTATTCAGACAAGGTTGTAAACATAAAATGTGTCACCAGAGATGATTTAGAATAGAAAAACCGCACTCTCAAGAACATTCTCTTTACTTATTTATTAATGCCATGTCCACAGACGCGTTTCGGCCTAAGCCATCGTCAGTGTAACATATTATTAAGCATTACCAAGAGGCGCCTGGAGGAATGAATGTTATGGTACGCACACCCATCATGATTTTTACTTCACAGAAAAATGTAAATGCGTACTGTCATGCAGTTAATGGGACACTGTGCAGAGTTGTTGTGGAGTAGCAAAGTGAAAGTACAAACCTACAATGTAAAAAAAAATCCAATTGTTATCCATGTCCTCTAGCCAAAGCTCTATTCATTGTTTTGACACACTGTAATACCAACTCTTAGTTATTTTACTTAATCTTGTTTTGAGCTTAGTTTCTACTCACAATGTAAATTAGTTTTCCATTTACACCACTTCCTTAGGTTAGATTATTCGCTCCCACTGATTCATCTATCATGGTTATGCGAATGATACTGAACTTTACCTGTCTTTCCCAATATAATATAAAGTCTATGGTCTTTCCCAATATAAGTCATAAATTGTGGTAAAGCACAAGGCTGTATTTATTAAACATTTACAAAAGCTTATATAATGTAATGTTGACAAATTGAGCTCATGTCGGTCTGCATTCAATGACATTTACAATTACAAAGATACAAGGATTTTATTTGTCACAACCATAGAGATATATAGAAATAAGTAGACAAACAAAATAATGATTTGCCTGCATTATGTATGAATTCTCATATCGTCAAGTATCATCCAGTGAGGAATTTCTAGACTACACTTGCATTACCATTTCTGAGTCTCCCTCCCCTAACCAATAGTTTATGGGGGTTAACTTCCACAGTTTAGTAAGGTACTATGCAGACTAATGGCGGCCTTACATTGTACGATTTTGGTCTGTTTTCACAGTCGGCGACTACATTTCCAAAGTCGGACAGAAATCATGGGAGTTGTACTGGAATCGCGGCGCGCTCCCGTACAACCCGTGTTTATCTATTGCACAATGGGTAATAATTTAAAGGAATCTAGTTGCAGTCTTGTAAATAGTGACCCTGCAAGATCCCTAGTCATTGCAAAATCATAGTCTGTGACTTAAAACTCTACTACTTGTCTTTAGATGTGAGAGGGTCTGAGACTGTAGTCTTTCACAAATCTTTTCCAAATCTTTGCGAATCTTTCCAAAGTCTGTCAGTGTAAGGAGGGCTTAAGTTGTATACCATGAGTTATTATGTCAGTACTGATTATTATATATATATATATATATTAACCACAACAATAACTGATCCATACTACGTAGAAGGGATAGTTGGAGCCAGTGGGTAAGCTGAGCTACCACCTGTATCTTGGAAACCATACTTGATAGCTGTAATTCCAATCCAATGAGGGCCAATGTGAGGCAGGGATATCTGGCTTACAATTGTTAATGATGACATGAGCCTCAAATGGCAAGAACAAAAACCATTGGCATCCCCACTTGGCCTACTTTAAACAGTCCATCACTTATTAGTCTTAACACCACAGGAAAACCATCTGTGTATTGTGTGATAAACTAACTCATGCAAAGTGCAGACATTTCTCATTTCTTTAAAAGGAACATGCCAACATTTTGGAAAATAAGCTTACCCGTAAAACTTCAAACAACCCAGACCTTCACAACTGTACAATTGGGAGTGGGTCGGGAAAAGGTTAATTGACTTCCTTTCATTGAATCCCAAATTTGCCAAAAAATCGTATTTGTATTCCCTGGCTAGGCCAGTCCTTTTTTTTTTTTTTTCAAAAACGGCTAACTGCAGCACCAGCTGATATTTCAGACAGGCCTATGAGGCGGGCTTTAATCCCTTTCACAAAACTTTTCAAAAACATTTAAAAGTCAATGTCAATTTATTTATTTAATAAATAAATATAGTTATAAAGACGAAGGTAAGACACAAAGTAATACAAATATGGTTATTTTTTCTGCTTTCTTCATCAGCATTATTTGCTGTTGAGTCATTCCACGTCAATTCAACCAGGGCCCATGCACTTAGGTCTCAAAAAATTCTGAAAAAATTACCAGGTGTACACTGTAAAATTACTTTTATGTAAGATCAATACTTTCCAAGATACAGCCAGTTTTACAGGAGGATGGGGTGTCGATTGTGTTCGCCCTCTTTTTTTGTCAAAGTTCACAAGCCCATACCGCAATAACTAAACCATGTAGGAGGCTCACATTTTGCATGCTGGTACATAAATAGGAATAGTATGTAACAGAATCGTAACATTTGGTCTGGAGGATCCTGCATGGTCATAGCTGTCTCTCAAAGTTGATCAAAATTGTATTGGAGTTTTTGGCTGGGCTCTGTTTAGGCCTTCAGAAGACATATTTGTACTTAGCATAGGCTCTTGATTTATGTTCCTTACTGAGATAAGTGGAAACACTCTTACAAAAAGCAATGACCAGAAAATACATTCCTTCAGGGTCTGAACAGCAGACCTCACAAGTCTGAGAAATCATTTTGGTTCTCATTTTCAGAGCACCTTGTGGGAATATACAAAGATTTCGTTGATATTTTTTTCTTTATTCTCCATGATCCCTTCTTTTTAAAAACACCAATGACTTGTCTTATGCAAATCTTTCTTTTTTACTTTCCACCCTGAACATGGGCAAGATGCACCATTGAGATCAATATGTTTTGTATAGAGTTACCACAGGTTACTCTATACAACCACAGGTGGCACTGTGGTAACTATATAAAAAGAGTTAATTCGAGAGACGGCTGCAAAATCTTTGTCATAAAGGGCTCTCAATTTGAAGGGAATTGGAAAAGAGTGGGCTCCCTGGAATTGTGTCAATTTGAAGGGAATTGGAAAAGAGTGGGCTCCCTGGAATTGTGTCAATTTGAAGGGAATTGGAAAAGAGTAAGCTCCCTGGAATTGTGTCTGTATCTAAACTTTTGAGCCTCCTGTGATAAGAGTGCAAATCTTTGAGAAGTCTTTATTTGTCCAATTGTTGGAGCGGAAGTGTTGGAACAAACATTAGGCCCTTGGAGACTCAGTTTGAGTGGGAGTCAATTGAAAATGTCGAGAGGGATTTAAGACGTTATCAATCAGTGGATATGAAAGGATATGGACCTATTGGACTACTGGAAGCAAACTAAAATCTATGGACCTATTGGACTACTGGAAGTGAACGTGGATGTTCGGAATGGACGTGTGGATTATAAAGGTACTGTGCTATTGGATTAGTGCGAAGTGTTAGGCTACACTTTTTGCCTGGCTAATCAAGCCTATACCTCCCTAAACCTCCTCCAAAAACTTCGGTTTCAACTAGGCCTACGTCGTTTTCATCTCTTCCTTGCTGCTCTCCTCCCGGGACACACACACGCTCATATAGGCTACACACACACACAGGAACACTTGCTGCAGCCCTCCTAGGCCGCTCGTTTTCATTTGTTTGTTTTTGGTTATTGTTTTGTTTGTGTGTGTCGCCATAGACATAGCGTTTTGTTGATCTAATGAACTGTTGTCGACGTCGCCGACGTCCTGAACTGAATGACATTTTGTTTAATACACTGCATCACCTGCTTGAAAACCATATGCTGTGTTGTGTTTCTTTTATTGTCAACTTTAAAACGGGAAGGGTGACGTAGTCTTAATACTGACACGGCAGTTTTAATGCTGCCTGGCGCCCAACATAATCATTTCCTTTTCTTGTGTCAGAGGCCACCGTTATAGTACAAATGAGCATACACGTCTCATATTAAGATATAAATGCTAATTTTTCATCACCAAATATCCACAAAGATGCTGCCAATTTGTTTACTACATTCCCAAACTTTATTGCAGCTCATGTGACTTCATCAAGGGCTACGATTCGCCAGTAAAGTGAAACAAGCCTCTGACCTTACCGTGAAATTTTGTGCGTCCCTCATCAACACAGGATAGTCACTGTCGACAAGAGCATGAGCGACAAAAGCGGCGTATTTCGGGGTGCATGCCTCTCCTGTGGACAGTGTGAGGAATTTGAGGCTGAAGAGGCTGGTGGGAAAGCTACCTGCGTAAGCTACATACTGTGGCTGTGCCCTGGTCAGCCACGCCAGATCAGCTAGCGGGTCAACAGCGCAAGATAATCCTTCTACGTCTGTCAATTCGTTCCATCAGGTACAGAACCTTTTTATATCTATTAAAGTAACTAAAGCCAAAAAGGTTTTGTGTAGACTGCTAGGATTCGAATGGGTTTCAAGTCAAGTCATCTCAGCCATACTAGAGACTTTCTAATGTGGAGACACAGCACTCAAAAAATACTCCATAGAAATGCATGGGGCTAGTTTGTCACGCCAATATGGCCGTTGTCTACACATATCCCACCCCTTCCTCGGCAAAACGTCGACATGTGAATACATTGAGCCAATCACGTGGTGTGATGTGAATACATCGAGCCGATCATATGGTGTGTTGTGAAAACATCGTGCCAATCATGTGTTGTGATGTCGCCGCTGGAGCAAGATTGGTGTCGTGAAGCCTTGCGCACGCGCATTTCTACCGAAATGGATGCCCGATGAGTGCCCAAAAAGCGTTGTCAAATGGCCGCCGAGTGGGACTTGCCTAAAAGGACTTTGGCCATACACAGTCTAGCCTACGTAGCGGTTGTGTACCCTCTTGCTTTGTGCAATCAACTCATGCAGTTATCACTCCTTTTGGCACCAAGCAGTTCATTAAGATAACAGAATTTGTATGTTTCACAGCTCGGATAGTTGCCAAAGTAAAACATAGAACAGGCTACTAGAAAATGCTCATATCTCCAGTAGCACCAGTAGAGGGCGCTCATACATCATATTAGACAAAATAAATCCGTTTTTTATAGACCATTTCAACTCGTACTACATTCATGTGTAATCTAGCATTGCTTCGTCTTTGCAGAAAGTCATCACGTTTGCGCCTCGTTGCTTCACTAGACTAGATGTTTAAAAACCTGCAAGCTTACGAGGGGGGTTGTGGGAGATTCAGGTAGGGTTGCGACTTTTTGGACTCGCCCACTCTGTCAAAGAGACGTGAAATCATGTTTTGGCCTACAAACTTTTTAAAATATCGAAAACGGATCATGGATCAGGAAAAAAAAAATTTCCTCGGCCCTCCCCCCAGGCCAAAAAAATTCTCCTGGGCCTTCCCCTAAGGCTTAAAAAATTATCTTAGGCCCTACCCCCCTGACGACCGGCCCTCCCCCCCGGTAAATATTGTACAGTCCCTAACATTTTTCTTTTATTTACCACAAAGTCCGGTAATACAGCCTAAACCATAGGCATTAAGTCAAGTATCAGTAGCTTAATCCAAGTAGTTAGTTGTTTTATTTGTCGTCTTCCAGAAATGCAAACCAACATGGACGCGCAAGGACACTCAAGGACGCTCGTGCCCAACACTAAACTTGTGCATGAGCTGTCATCTACCAATCAGCATGTAAAAACTGGTGCCGGAAGTTGCAACCATGTAACGCCATGTTTTTAAAAATGTCGGTGGCCAAATGCCATGCTACAGTAAGTGGCTCAATCTAACCCTTCAAATCCTGACCCCCTGGTTTAAACAACCAAACCAAAAGTCAAACATCACCCCTGCCGTCTTTTTTAACCAGTGAATTCTGTCCCTGGCATTGACCTGGAAGTACTGTGGATCAAGACATCTAGGCAATGTAGACTAGCGCTTTTGGAAATTTAGCTTTACAAGCTTGGTGGAGGTCCTGATTGTTTCCAGATTGTCAGCAGTTTGTGAAGGTTTGTACAATTACTAATAACCGCTGAGATAACAACTAATTCGACTTAATCTTGATCAATTATAAATTGATTGACTTACTGAAGGCCTCCAGATGGAATTTCTCGTGAGTTTCCAACAGGGTAGAAATGGTCAGATCGTAATGTTCAATAAGAATCTTTAAGATTTCTTTTATCTATTTGTTGGTCATATTTGAGACCCTGTCAGAAGTGGAGGAATTTGGGCGTAGCGGTCCTCTGTGGGCATCGTGGCGAATGAAAACATGGTTAGCCGTCTGAAGCCATGACGGGAAGTAGGGACAGGTGCGAAAAGCCTCTCATTGTCCAATAGAGTAGACCAGAGAGTAACAGACCAAGGAACCATGGTGCTAGGGACAAAATCCCCTGGGACCCACAGCGGCTGTCCATAAACAAGTTCGGCAGATGAGGACTGTAGGTCCTCCTTTGGCCCAGTCCTAATGCCCAGCATCACCCACGGGAGTTTGTCGACCCAGTTGCTGTCTTTGAGGCTGGCACGCAGGGCAGCCTTCATTGACCTATGAAAACATTCACAGAGTCTGTTAGCCTGCAGCTGCAGTTGTGCGGTGGAGTTTCACTCCGAGGCTCTGTGCGACAGCATTCCACAGCTCAGACGTGAACTGGCCTCGGTCAGAGGATATATCCAAAGGGGTGCCGAAACGGGCAACCCAGGTTCCGATAAATGCCCGTGTCATCTCAACAGTCGCCACTGACGTCAGTGGCACAGCCCTTAGGCCAGTGGGTGGTCATGTCAACCATGGTTAACAGGTATGTGAAACCGTGAGCGGATGGCAGAGGGCCGACCAGATCTACATTCACATGGTCAAAACGTCTCTCTGGAACCGGGAACAACTCTAGCGGGGCTTTAGTGTGATGGTGTACTTTGGCCTGTTGGCACTCAATACAGGTTTTAGTCCAGTCCCTAACGTCCTTCTTGAGGTCGTGCCAGACAAACTTTGCTGCAACCAGTCTCTGTGACGCCACACAGGAGCTTGGTGCCAGCATCTCCAAAAACCACATCCTGTCTGGATGTGTACTTACTGTGTGGTGATTTTATTAAGGCATCAGGCTTGTATGTATTGGTTTATCAGAAATGATTCCATTTATCATAAGAATGTTGTTTGTTCAAACTGTTTGGACATTTACTGGAAGTCATGGGACTGGACTGTCAGAGACTAAGAGTGAAAGTAAACAAGACAGGGCCTAGGAGAGAAAGGTACTTACCAGAAGGGCATAAATAGAAGGAGCTAGCAGAAGAGGAGATGCAGGGACTTTCCAGAAAGAGGAAGTGAAACCAAAAAGTTGAAGTGACACAGAACCAAACGAAACATACCCTGCCTGGCAACAGCTTACACATAGAACCTGGCTACATGTATTCTGCCTAGCAACACACATTTTTTAATGTTTAGATGAGAGGGGTTTTCCACCAATATCTCAAGTCCAAAAACGGTCTGAACGCCTCCCAGGCCCCTGAGAGCATAAAAGAAAGAGCTCGGGCACATTCAGATCAGATCTCATCGGGGTGGCAGCTGCAACTCATCACTCTATTGCCTGACGGTTCAGTCCTAACATTGTTTGGATTGTATTCTCACTGCAATACAGTGAATAAAGGATCAACATTCTTCAACGTCTTGGTGTTCTCCTGCGGATCTTTGACATAAGAGTGCTAGTTGGATTGGAGGTACGGGAAGTGGTCGATTTTCCACGACAGATCTGGAGGTTCTACCGAGATTTGAAAGGATTCAACAAGGGAAGCAGTTCAGTCCCGGGTGAAGCAGACTTCAGCAGTACAGCGTTCCAGGGCCAAAAGGTAAGCGTTAAGGTAAGCTTATTATTAGGGAAGGCTGTACTGTGGGAGTTGGTGGGTAGGCCGGGAAGGGGTGTTTACCTGAATCCTCAAAAGAATAGTGGAGACACAAGACGGAGATTGGGTTGTACTATTGATCTTAAAAAGCGTTTTGTAATTTTGAAAAACCGGTTAAAAGTAGTTTTCAAGGAGAAAACTGAGTCAAATGGCCATGTAATAATTTCCAAGGAGGAAATCTAGTTTTCAAGGAGAAAGCTAAAATAGTGTTTTAATTTCCAAGGAGGAAATCTAGTTTTCAAGGAGAAAACTAAAATAGTATTTTGTGTAAAGGGAGCACGGGCTGCCCTAAAATATATGTGTGTTTCAGAGAAAAAGAACGGGTTAATAGGTAAACTGCAATATTAGCTGTGAGTTAAGTGTGTAAAACTGTCCTGAACAAAGGGTGATGAATGAAATATATTTTATCATAATCTGCTGTTTCTGTACTGTACTTGTACTGTTTCTGTAAAAGCTGAGTGTGCGCCGTTGTGTTTTGCTTTGTTGCCTGGGCATGGGCCCACAATAGATGCGACTGAAGTGCACACACACACTTGAGGTAGAGGAGCTCGGCGAGGGAAGGAGGATCGTCACACTGACAGACAGCGGACGTCAAACTCACTTGATTGAAGCCGCAGCTGCGGTATTCATAAGAAAATTGCACGACAACCATAGTCTGAACATAAGAAAATTGTTGCAGGCTTATGCAGATACCCCCCCTGAGTACCCTGTTAGAGCAGTAGTACCCAAGCTTAGGGTTGTGAGAGACGATCAGCCAGGGCCCCGAGGAAGAGTCCTCTATCGTCTTGAAATTTCTGACGACTCGGGTGAGGGAGAGCCTGACACACCCTCCCTAGAAGAATTCACTCCAAACAGTAGCGTGAGAGAGATAGAGGCAGACATTAGACAGTGGGATGTTAGTGCCCCACCAGAGACGAGCTACAGCAGCTTAGGGACCGAGGAAGAGGGACGCCAGGAGTCAGGTCTGTGGGGTCCAGTGAGAGCTCCAACTCCCTATCCAGGTAATACCGTATCCCACCTGCTAATCCGTAGTCCATTCCGTATAGTTAATAGCCCAGGTTACAGCCCAACAAGGCCCCAGTATAGCCCTGAGTCAGAGCTAGAGGAAGAGCAGGGGGGAAGTGGCGGCCCAGCTGAGCCCCAGCCAGTACAGGACACAGAACAGGAACTAAGAGAGATAGTCGGCCGAGACAGAGGTAGGCTGGCCAGTTTTATGAGAGAGTCTTTGTCAGTATCGGTGTTCTGGAACAAGGAAGGGAACAGTAGGGATAAATATTCAGTTCACATTGACCATTTTGACAAGTACGGAGGAACCCACTCGAAACTAGGCACCCGCATAGCGCCTTTGGCCCTGCAGACAGTGATAGAGCAGGTCGGAAAGTTTGTAGGAGTAAACACAAGGCCAGTAGTTGACGAGCTCATCGCCCCACCTGAGGGCAGAAAGCGCAAGTTTGAGAGAGATTCCCCAGCTGCAAGAAGAAGAAGGACGAATAGAGATTACAGATAGAAACTAGGAAAAATTCAAAGGGGAGGTACTGCTGCAAGGCCTCTATAATAACTGCTTAGCTAAATAAAAGGAATAGTAATCTGCTAACTTTGCTTAAATGAAAGTTTTGTACTTGCTTCAATAAAAACAAAAGAGAAAATAAAGCCAATAAATGTACTTTGTTAAAACAAAATAAAAGGTTAAAAGATAATTTCGAGTGAAGAGATATTATTGAAAAGGAAAGTAGGGACTCAAAGTCCCCACTGATAAGATAACGTTGGTAAAATAAGGATAATCATAATAATAAAATAAAGTAAGAATCTAGAGAAAACAGACAAGACAACGCCCACCAGTAGTGAATGAACTTAGAAAGTAAGTGGCATATAACTTTCACTAGACAGCAAGATAATAAGTGGTATATATTTACAAGGAACCGAGAGGGCCTTGTGAGTGGAGCATATAGGTGCCACAGTTACACGGAGTTGTTAGAGAAAGTAGAATACCTGATAGGGAGAGCTTACCCGTTAGAGTTAGAAACGCCTATGGACACAAGGAGTGACGATAGTGACACATCAGATTAAGCAAAGGCTCAGGAACCCATTAGGTAGGTCCAGAAAGGGCTTTGAGAGTATATGGAATATCAACAACAAAACGTGATCTGGACCATAGATATCACTGAATACGGCGAACACGATTGGAAAATAAGCATCCGAGACCGAGTAGATCAGGAACACGTGGGGTACGTGGGGCGGTTCCCCTTTGGGTGCAGATTCCCTTTCAGGTGCAGGTATCGGGACGAAATAGACGAGGTGGCAACACTTCCCCTGGTGTCGGAGCTGACCCCCTATACCCTGCCGGAGAAAGAACAGGAGGGACCACAGCCCCAAGCAGCCGAGAGTGAAGAAGGAGCCACATCTGACGGCTCAGAAATAAGAGACGTGGACAATAAGGGTCGCCGAACACGGGGATAGAGGGTGGAGCGTGAGCGCCATAAACGATAAAGGAGAGGTACTTGAAGGAGGAAGAGCTGAACTAAATACTGTCCTTGAAGATTGGGGAGAAGTGAGGGACACTATACTATACACGACAAGCGACCTTTGACTGGACTGGGAAGAAAAGGACCAGAACAGGCTCCAAAGAGAAAGTCCTCCTCATAGCGCCTTGCTCTATCTTATGTTCTGCACTGACCGGCAGGACATAGCTGAACTGGAAGAGGGAGACTACAACGAATACGGCGATAAAGATTTCTATTTCACCGAAGACGACGACCTCTAAAAAGAATGGCGACCAGAGCGATGACACCCCTGGAAGAAGTAATAAAGGAAAATGCCATCACTGAAAAGGACATAGAGAGCATCAACCACAAATGGTTCTTAAGATACAAAGGAGACCACACAGCGTGGCCAAAAGAGGGGTCACTCCGACAATAATTGCTCAAATGAGGGAGAAAATCATGAATTACAAAGGCTATGACAAAAGCACACGAAGGCAGGAAAAAAGAGAGAAGGAATTGAACACTCTGGAGGCCTTCGCTAAAATATCTGAGAGGAAGAAAAGGCAAAGGGCTGACCAGAATGACACGCCACCCACGACGCCCATTACAGAAAAGTGCCCCCAGTTACAGCCCACAAGAAGAGAGCTGGATACCCTGACCCAAACATCGGAGCCAGGAGCTCCACCCATGGAGGAGCTACGTCCTCCCCCATACAGATAAGTATAAGTATATATACTCTTTTGATCCCGTGAGGGAAATTTGGTCTCTGCAATTATCCCAATCCGTGAATTAGTGAAACAGACACAGCACACAGTGTACACACAGTGAGGTGAAGCACACACTAATCCCGGCGCAGTGAGCTGCCTGCATCAACAGCGGCGCTCGGGGAGCAGTGAGGGGTTAGGTGCCTTGCTCAAGGGCACTTCAGCCGTACCTACTGGTCGGGGTTCGAACCGGCAACCCTCTGGTTACAGGTCCGAAGTGTTAACCAGTAGGCCACAGCTGCCCCAAGAAAAGGACAAACTATACCCAGAAGTACCACGAGGGGAAGACAACGTGCGGGAGATAATCCGACGCTTGGGAGAAAGGGACCCATGGGCCCTGGCGATACAGGCACCAGTGTACGGACCACAGGCCCCAACGGTGCACCTGGCAGTGCAGGCCCCACTAGTGGTGAAGGGAATCACACTGGAAGGGACCTGCGCGGAGGTGCTGAAAGAAATAAAGAGAATTAGATGGGCGACCCGAGAACCGAAGGAAACGAACCCCAACACCTCCCAGGCCCAAGAAGAGAGCAGGCCCCTGAGGGGGAAGAAAGGAAACAGGGACAGTGGTATACGAACCTGTGGTACCACCTGGAAGCAGTCATGGAGAAATGGATGAAGGCCACAGGGGAGAAGGAGAAAGGTCCAAGATAAAGAGGCTCTGAAAGCCCTGGCCTGGGTGAGGTCACAGGTGGACAAGGAACCCGTGATGGAGGGGTGAAGGGAGCTATGGCAAGAGCTCCAGAAATACATCCAGGAATGCAGGGAAGAAGTGGAAGAAGCCACCAGGCAAGCAGAGGATAGGTACCGAGACAGAAGAAGAGAGGAACAAGGGATTGAAGAATGGTACGAGAGAAAATTGATGAGAATGGAAGAAGACCTGAAAAAATTGAAGGCCGCCAGAAAAATTGGATCAGAAGAAGGAAAGCTGGCCGAAGAGATTATGGAGGAAATAGGAGAGGTGGAGAAATGGAGACAAGGGGGCAAGTCCAGGTAGCACGCCGGAACATGTCAAGTACAAAGAGGCCTGCAGGAAATGCGGCAAAAGCCTGAGAAGGGAAATGACAGAAGTCCTGAAAGGAATGAGGACCATGGTAGAGCAGGAAGAAAGGGAAGGAAGACTCAGAGAGGAAGAAATGAAGAGGAGCGAGGAACTGAGAAAAAAACAGGAGAGTAGGAAAAGGGAGGAAAGCCTTCAAGAACTCAGACGAGAGTCCCTCGATAAACAGGATCAAAGAGACAAGAATAAAGGGACCCGCCGGCTAACCTTCAAACTGACCTGCGGTCCAGACGCGACACCAGAAGAGGAGGAAGACACGGACGGGGTAGACAGCCGGGTTGGCTCAGAAGAGGACTATGAGTCGGCGGAAGGTAAGGGAGAAGATCTGGGTGTCTTGGAACAGTTCCTCGCAGAACAAATCCGGAGAGAGCTGCCGCAGGTCCTGGGAGAAGTGGATCCCTCAGTGTGTCTCGGCTGCGGAGGGACATTCAAAGGAAAACGGGGTGTGAAGACCCACCAGCGACAAGTAGAGGCGTGTAAAGAACAAGTCGGAATGCTCCCAATGATGATCCCACCCAGTGTGCTTGCCACAGGACTGTTTGGAAACAGCAGAGTAAAGAAAGGCCTGGACGAGATCAGAAAGGGAGTGCGAAAGGGACTCAACGAGATTGAAGGAGGAGTCAAGAAAGGCCTGAAAGAGAACAAGAAGGAGCTGGAAAAACTGGAAAAGGAAGGAAAGAGAGAGAGCACGAAAAGAAAAAGAAAGAAGTGAAGCCATCCCAGGATGAGGATGTAGCGGTTGTGATGGCACCATTGATAACAAAAAAACAAAGACACAAAGACAGTGATAATCCCGCAGCCTTCGTGGAAAAGGCAGCGTAGGAATGGACGATAAGGATGGAACAAAGGCCAGAAGACTCAGGACCCCTTACTATGCAGTTCAGGAGAGCAGTCATGGATGCACTGCCAAAAGAAGTAAGGACACAGTTGGAAAATGACTGGCGCGTGGCAGCTATGCCCAAAGAGGAATTCAGGCTAGCAGTGGTGCACCATGTAACTCTGTACAGACAAGGATGAGACAAGCAGCAAGAGAAGGAGGCTATAAGGAAGCTGACCCATGTTCAGCTCCAGGAGGCAAAAGGGGCAAAGAAGGCAGCCACCCAAGCTCCAGTGATGCCCACTACAGCCCCTGCCCCCCAGTCACAGCAACCGGTGATGCAAAAACCTATGGTGCAACAGCCAGTGATGATGCAGCCACAACCTGTGCAGCCCATGATGCAGACATGGCAACAAGCGCCGTATGGACCCCCACAAAAACAGCAACAGAGACAACAATGGCACCAGCCAAGAGGAAGGGGAGGATTCCGCCAGGGAAGAGGAGGACAAGGTAGAGGAGGCTATGGAAGAGGACAATACCAGGGCCAGCAGAATCAAGGAAACAACATTCAATGCTGGATGTGTGGAGGAACGGGACACATCTCCAGGGATTGCCCAACAAAAACCAGAGGCTAGAACAACAATCAAGGACAAATGCAAGGGGGAAATTATGCTCCCCAACAAGGGGGAGCCCCCCAGCAAATACAGGCACCCTCTGGCGCAGTCTCACCCTACGGGGGAAACTGGCATTGATGAGGCCCAGAAAACCCAGGGGAGGGTCAGTTCCCCGCCCTGGCAAAGGGAGCTGACGCAGAACCGATGCTGCAGGTTCTAATTGAGGGCATGGAAGTCAAATGTTTAGTGGATACAGGGGCAACGTATACTTGTCTTCACCCAAAGGATGCCCAACACCTCTCCAGGTCTTCAGGAAAATTTATGAAGACGGTGGGTTTTTTTCGGGAAAAATGCAGCTAATTCCAATGACAGCCGCAGTGTCAATCCAAATAGAAGACAAGGAAATCAGGATACCAGTCTTAATAGCAGAACACGCCCGTCAACCTATTGGGACGGGATGCGCTATGAAACCTAAGACTCCAAATTGAGTGCTCCCCAACAGGAGTACAGATAACAGGACTAGCAACCCAAATGGCCCTGAAAATAAGTGCCCCATCTCAAACTGAAACTCACCAGGTCTACTGGATTGGACGATTGGAACCAAACTTAGAGCAAGTGGTCTACAACGAGCATGTTTTTTAAATAAGCAGCCTTCATGCCCGGTTGAGGGCGCCAAGGTGCCCTTTTCACTGTACGATAAAATTCGACCAAACGCCAAACAAGGAGAGAGAGGAGAAATGGAATAAGGAAATGGGCAAGTGGGGACGCATCCCACTTGACATACGCGCACTAGTAGTGGCCAAAGAAGGAGTGGCCGCTGAGGTGAAATTTGTGGAAGGATAGGATCTGGGTGTGGTTTTCCACATGCCCGGAACAATGCCACACATCACCCTGAGAGTGGCCAGAGGTCACAGGGCAAGAGAAATGGGCCTAGTGATGCTCGAGGCCAAGTGCATCAAATGGAAAGACACAGGGAATGACCGACTTCAAATGGCCATAAGCTGTGAAGGAGAGCCAATGTTCAGGATAAAGTTGGACAACCCGGTCACCGTGTGGGGAGTCCCACAAGTGATCGAGATCATAGACACAGAACCACAGGAGAAGGAGGAGATACCCTATGCTAAAGGATGTCCATATGGGAATCAATTCTGTCTCTATCGTTTGTTCCCAGGAGCGACGCTGCCTTTCCAACCACAGTACCCAATTTCAGCAGAAGCAGCTGAAGGGATAAGAGGGACAATTGAAGATCTACTGGGAGCAGGGGTCTTAGAGGAGGTCCCAAGTGCGAGGTGCAACACACCCATATTTCCTGTACTGAAGGCAGACTGAGTGCGATGGAGAATGGTCCAGGATCTCAGACCCGTTAATGAACGCATTGAGGACTATCCAGCAGATGTCCCACATGCTAACGTACTGATGACCAACATCCCGGCAAGCGCAACGATGTTCTCCGCCATTGATCTGGTTCAAGCATTTTTTACAATACGAGTGGCCCCCGCAAGTAGGGAGTTCTTTGCATTCAAATATCAAGGCAAGACGTTCCAGTAGACAAGGCTCCCACAAGGGTTCAAACACTCACCCCACATTTTTAACCAGGTGCTCAAGGAGGACCTAAAGCACATTGTGTGCCAGAGCACGATTCTGCAGTATGTTGACGATGCTCACCGGACAAGGAAACATGTGAGAAGGATACAGTCCACGTGCTGATTATTCTGGCCGAAGGGGGGTACAAGGCATCAAGGAAGAAGCCACAATTTGCACAGCCCCAGGTGATCTACTTAGGTCGCCAAATCTCGCATGGGCACAAGGGCATCGCCCCAGAACACATTGAGGCAATCACCAAGGCACCAAAGCCAAACACGGTGAAGCAGATGAACTCAAAGGTTTCAGCAGCGACTGGGTGGAATGCTATGAGCAGAAGATAGCCCCACTACGAGCCATGATGGTGCAGGCTGGGGCCAGCCACCTGAAGAACCGTCACATGGACAATGGACGGAAATGAGGCGTTTGAATGCATCAAAGGAGAATTGCAGCAAGCACCTACACTTGCACTGCCCGACTACGGAAGTCCATTCTATCTGTACGTGTCGGTCAGGAAAGAAATAGGAAGAGTTGCGTACATAACCGCAATTGTGGCACAGACACAGTGCCATGGACGTGGCAAACAGGCAATTGCCTACTACAGCTCAAAGCTGGACGCGGTGGCCCAGGGCTACCCTCCATGCTTTCAGGGTCTTGAAGCAGTATATTCGGCCTACGTCAAAGCTTCCAACATCACCATGGGATGGCCAGTGGTGATGCACACGAGTCACGCAATAGCGCAGCTGGTGGAACAAGGGAAGTTCTGCGTGACGCCTCCGAGGCAGTTGAGGTATTACAATCTGTCACTCTGTCCGGATGTCACTATAAAGGCATGTGACACAGCAGGAAACCTGGCGGATCTCATCCCACTTGATTATGAGGGCGAACCAACACGACTGTGTGGCGAACTCAATCGCCTTCTCCAAGCTGAGAGAAGACCTGCAGAGTGAGCCATTAGGACAAGGAGTCACCTACTTTGTGGACGGCTCTAGCCACAACTATGATAACAAGACGCATGCAGGGTTTAGCGTAGTGCAGATGACCGGCCCAGAAACTTTTGTGACAGTTATGAGTGAGCTGTGCACACAACCATGTTCAGTGCAACTAGCTGAATTAAAAGCGCTGACAGCAGCATGCTCTTTAGCGGAAGGACAGGACGCAACCGTACACACAGACAGCGCCTATGCCCACAATGTGTGCCAGCTTCCCAGAGGACGACGAAAGCGACTGAAGGAGTGCAGACCGTCACCCCCAATGACGCTCTGCGAGGGGACGGAGAGGAGCTGCTCGACGACAGTGCCCTAGACGGGCAATATTCTGTACATAGGAGGATCAGGAGATGATATGTCCACACCAGAACCAGAAGCATCGGGGAGTAACGAGTACATCCCGGTACCGGACATTGCAATGATTAAAAGTGATAACGCAAGCAAAAATGTAAATAGTACAACTGTGCTTCCCAAGGTCCTGGTGAAGAGCCAGACTAGCGGGGCTCAGGCCAAGAAAAGAAAGAAGAGATCAACTGGCGCTTTAAGCGCCTGGGAGAACAATTCATGGATGCAGTGAACAATTCATATTGCAAAGACAACTCAGATAGCAGATTCAGCACTTGAACTGCTCTAATCGAGACTTTAACAAACTTGAGAAATGAATGGACAATGAACAAATGTTTTTAATGCAGAGTGTAGCCTGTGCTGTGCTCTTCCTTGTTCAAAATATGTTTGTGCAAGTTGAACAAACAAATGAAAGCTAAATAACCCAGTATCAGAAATCCATACCTGTTAGGACGCCATAGAGAGTCATTGCTTTAAAAGCTGTCTTCCCACCATGGCCCATCATATTGAAATGGGACATCAGGCCATTCGTCATCAATCTGAAAAGATTAGCACATAAAGTTACATTTGTATATACAAATTCAAAATGAGATTACTTTTTCCACTTAATTTTTTAAGACTGTTGTGGGGTCTCTATAATGTGTGCAGTGCACTCCCGCTAATCGGATTACAACTTCATGTTCATTCTTTCTACAATAAAACTAAAATTAGGGGCAGCCATGGCCTACTGGTTAGCGCTTCAGACTTGTAACTGGAGGGTTACCGGTTCAAACCCCGACCAGTAGGAATGGCTGAAGTGCCCTTGAGCAAGGCTCCTAACCCCTCACTGCTCCCCGAGCGCCGCTGTTGTAGCAACCATGACAAGTCTCCTGCCATTCCAGACTGTTGTAGCAGGCAGCTCACTGCGCCGGGATTACGGTGTGTTTCCACACAACGAAATTTCACGCCACTCTCATTGAGGTTGAATGGAGACGAAATTCGCCCTAGTTGGGCGAAATGAAAGCGAATCGCCGAGGCAGGCGAAACAAAGTTGGTTTAACTTTATTTAAATGAGGACCATTCGAGAACCAATCAGGTCCACGTCTTTGTGTTTGGAGGCGGGAGTTACAAAAAAGTCTGACCAAGATGGCGGAGACTACCTGAGCTGTAACACAAACATTTGTATGTGATTAAAATGTTTCTACACGAACATTGGCACTTGTATCAACACGAATTGTGGTTTATATGCCACACGAACTTAGTCAGAGCACATACACCACTAAATAGACCACTATATATGTTAGTTTAAGCACTCGATCTTTTTAGCTAGCTGACAGGCGAAATGCTAGTATTTTAGGACATTGGATTGCATTGTAAACCTAGCTAGACAGCTAGGCTACATGCTGCAACACAGGTATGAAATATATTATGTCTTATTGACCTTGTTGTTTCTATGAACATGAATTGTTGTTTATAGGCAACATAGTCTTAGTCGAGTCATAAAGACCCCTGGATATCTTCATTAAGTACTTAAACGTTTGAATTAGCTGATTAGCCTCATTAGCTCGCTTGCCACCACTGGCTAGACACTGCAGTCAAAAGGTTAGCGGTTTCGCCGTCACGCCCCCGAGGCGAAATTTCGCTGACCGAAAATGTATCGCTGTGTGGAAACACACCGTTAGTGTGTGCTTCACCTCACTGTGTGTTCACTGTGTGCTGAGTGTGTTTCACAGATTGGGATAAATGCAGAGACCAAATTTCCCTCACGGGATCAAAAGAGTATTTATACTTTATACTTAAAACCGATCCGGATTTCATTAAATAGGAAAGAGACAATGCAATAGACCAAGGCACACAAGAGAGACTGAAACATAAGAGGCCACAGGCCAAATAAGGTCAGCATAAAGGTTAAACAGCAAAAAATACATTTTCAAGAAGTACTGTACCCTGTATCTGAACATACCTGTTCAAAATTTTTGGAACACAGTCTTTTATGTCCTTCCTACCGACCTTGCTTAACTGTGCCAACTGTGAAAGAAGTAAATAGACAGTAAATATAGAATCTTAAGCCAATTATTAAGTCAATAACCTACTGATGAGGGCATAAGACAACAACACCTCATCAATGCCCTCATCAGTTTGCATTGGTTGTGGTAAGTGGTATATGATATCTTACCAGAGCCTGTCTCTCCTCCTCCTGATTGAGCTTGTCTTCTAACATGAGGACCTCGTCCATGGTCGACATGGTTTTTAATAGGTATGTCCCTCCCCTTTGGTGGTCCGCCTCAATTTTTTTCACCACCTCCATGATCTCCACCAATTTTTTCATCACACATCTCTGGAATTCTGAAATGTGACATTTTCGGATTAGTTATCTTCTCATCTATTCAATCTCTTCCTATAGCCTAGTGATTTGGTTATACATGTAAGATAAATCTAGCATCTAGATTTAGTGCCATATTCATAGAATTCAAAGACTATCTTTCAGGATCATGTCTGATATGTGTAAACATACGATTACTGCATGACACTGGTATTCCAGAATATCTTCACTCAGGTTAACTGCAGTGTTTTGTATTAAATTGTGCAATATGAACATTCCATCTTTTCAAAGATAAAATTGTATAACATTCAAGTCAGTTCCTTGGAGCCATACCTGCCCCTTTAAAAATGGCATGTTTTCAGGCCAATGTGCCCTACTGGACAACATATATCCAGTAGGGCATCAATATAGTTGATCAACCACTATATGGGGCTATGGCCAAGCTCTGTAGTGGTTGATCAACGAAAATTACTGTCTCCACGGCTTATTTGATGTGTTTTAATGCAAAAAAACACCCGTGGGTCAATTTTCGCCGGAATTACACTTTAATGCAAAAGATTGACACATTAACAATTTGAACTGATGAAAATCAACAATAAAAATGTGGTTAGAGCTCTAGATTGCTCAAACATCTGGTTGTAGCAAGAATATTTAAAACTCACTGTCATTTTCCATGGGGAATACACTGTTCCTCTCTCTGGGGGAGCGGGCCCTGATGCCTGTGACAAGAACATCAGACATTGAAAATGTTAGATTAAGTGTTATGTGCTATACAGACACATTCATTACTTTTAGATCAACTTACTGTTTGAAGCTAAAGGAGAACCACCAGGACGGGAGCCTCTGTGGTTCCTGGGTGAGGGAGAGGGACTCCTCATGGACTGGCCTGTGACAAGAGTGAGAGACAGGGAACATATTGGGGTTGTGTTCTAGACAGTAACGTTCAGACAGCATCTTTTGCTTCAGTTCATTTACTTACTGTTTGAGGCTCGAGGAGAACCACCAGAACGGGAGCCTCTTTGTATTCAAAGAACAACATCTTAAGCAACCAGTGGTCCCTGGACCGCACTTTGAGAACCACTGTGCCACTGTGCTAGACAATAAGGTTCAAACGGCATTCTTTCCTTCAATTCATTTAGGTCAACTTACTGTTTGAACTTCGAGAAGGTTCCTGGAATGTTGTTCCTGGAATGACTGGATGAGAGAGAGGGGGTCCTTATGGACTGGCCTGTGACAAGAGTGAGAGACGGGGAACATGTTGGGCTTGTGTGCTATACAGTAACGTTCAGACAGCATTCTTTGCTTCAGTTCATTTAGGCCAACTTACTGTTTGAGGCTCTAGGAGGTGCTCAGCCATTCTTGATATGATGGCTCCCCTTTTTCACAAGCGTCCGACATTTAAATCTCAACTCTGGTTAGATAATGCCTCCCGCTCACTCAGGCAGGCCTGCCGGAGAGCTGAAAGGAAATTGCTAAAAGGCCGTCTTAGTCTCCCATGACATTTTTAAATCTACTTTAGCATCCTTCCAGGCAGCTGCCAAAGCAGCCAGAGCTAAATACTTCTCTGTTCTACTACTGCACTGTTCTCTCCCCCTCCTCTGCTTTCCCCCCCAGTTAAGGTGTCTTCAGGCCCTTTATCTACTTTCAGTCACTTTGCTGATGTATCGCTAGCAGATCTCAAGGACATAGTCCTCTGTATGAAACCCACATCTTCCCCTGGTGATGTTGGCCCCTCTCCCATCTTGAAAGATGCTTTTGATGTGTTGGGCCCTTCCATACAGCTAGTTATCAACTCCTGTTTGACATCTGGTGCTGTCCCTGCCTGCTTTAAAGGAATTATCTGGAGTAAAATGCACTTTAGATCAATTTACGGATGATTGGGAGTACATACGTTGAGTTGACATCCAAATCATGTCATTAGGATGTGTTTTGAGAAAGTTCGATGTTACCGTTTTTAGTCAAAGCTCGTTAGCGTGGAAGTGAGAAGGGCATATTATTTCGCCGCTACAAAACACTATTTTTATACCTCTTCTACAGTTCCAAACAACATTGCACTTACGTGGTAGTGAGTAGAGGGTCCCTAAAGCCAAACCGAAGTATCCCGAGGTCTTTATGTGGTCGGATAGAAAGTCCAGAATGAATGCAGCTTTGAAACATGATGGGACGATGGCTTGCTTCAGGGAAGTGTTAAAGATGTCTGTAAAGACATCCTTAAGCTCCTCAGCGCAGTCCTTCAGCGCACGACCTGGGATGTTGTCTGGGCCTGCTGCCTTACGGGTGTTGATAGCAGCAAGTGTCCTCTTCACGCTGTCAGCAGTAAGGCACAGGGGCTGCTCGTGTGGAGGGGGAGGGGTCTTCTGTGGGCAAGTGCTGTTTTGTGCTTCAAAGCGAGCAAAGAAGCGGTTCAGATTGTTGAGCAGAGGGATGTTGCTCTCACAGATCTGTGGCACGGGCTTGTAGTCTGTGATGGCCTGAATGCCCTGCCATAGGCTTTGTGCGTTCCTGCTGTCTTTGAAGTGGGTGGTTATCTTGTGAGCGTATTCCTTTTTTGCTTCCTTGATGCCACGGGACAGGTTGGCTCTCGCTGTTCTCATGCCAGCTTCATCCCCAGCTCTGTAGGCTTTGTCTCTGGCCCTCAGCAGCCTGAGGACATCCCGTGTCAGCCATGGCTTCCAGTTAGCCCGAGTGATTATGTCTTTTGTGTGGGTCACATCATCGATGCACATCATCGGTGATGTAAGAGGTTACAATGTCTGTATACTCCTCTATGTCTGTCTGGTTGTTGTAAGTGGCTACCTGCTTAAACATTTCCCAGTCTGTTGTGTCAAAGCAGTCTTGAAGAGCATCGGAGGCTCCCTCAGGCCACACTTTTACCTGCTTACGAACCGGTTTGTTTGCTTTTATTCTTTGTCTGTATGCGGGCATTAGCATAACAGTGATCTGGTCAGAAAGTCCAATGTGGGGGAGGGGGGTGGCTTTTTTATGCTCCTTTGTGTGTAGTGTAGACCAGGTCCAGGATGTTGTCTCCTCTTGTTGGGAAATCAACATGCTGGTGTAGCTTTGGAAGAACAGTTTTAAGATCTGCATGGTTAAAATCTCCAGCGAATATAGTGTAACTGTCTGGGTGTGCCGTCTGTTGTTCACTGACAGCCTGGTACAGTTCACTAAGAGCTGTGTTCCAATCGCTGTTATTGTTGGTAGGCGGGATGTATACTGCGACTAGCAGAATCACAGTAATTTCCCTTGGCAGGTAAAAAGGACGGCACTTTATGATCATAAACTCCGCCAGTGGTGAGCAGTGTCTGCATACTACTACAGTGTCCCGGCACCATTCGTCACGGATGTAAACACAGATTCCTCCTCCTCGTGATTTTCCTCCCTTTACAATGGCCCTGTCTGCTCGATAGCATGCTAGCTGCTCCAGTTGTACAGCAGAGTCTGGAATGTTGTCATTTAACCAAGTCTCAGTGAAGACGAGCACACAGCAGTTACTCGCTGTCCGGTTCGTTGATCTCAGCAGTCGTATGTAATCCATTTTGTTGTCCAGTGATCGTACATTTGCCAGGAGAATGGATGGTATGGCTGGGCGAGTTGGGTTGGCCGCTAGCCTGGCCCGGACGCCTCCACGCTTGCCCCTCTTCTGCTTCCTCGCACACCGCTTCCGACGCTTTCTTTCCGGGGGAGGAGTAGCAGGCGAGTCGGGTGTTGTTGCAGGCCGGAGTAGTCAGAGTTCCTTCAGCGTCTCTGTTGCAAAGTCCAGAACGCTACAAAACTTGCTTTTGCAGATGTCCAGTAGAAACTGCCTGCTGTACTTGTAGTACGATGTAGTAAGACGAGACGAACACGTAAAACTTTCGGACAAACACTTTTTAAACGAACAAAACACCGTTCGGTTGGGACAGAGAGAGGTCGCTGCGTGTGCACGTGCCGCCATCTTGGATCAAACTTTTTCACTTCTATGCTGATAACCAGTTATACCTGCCCTTAAAATCTCCAAAAAAGCTCCATTCAGCCTCTTCTGAATTGTCTCCAGGATATTAAGTGCTGGATGAATAATAACTTCCTTCAGCTAAATGATGATAAGACAGAGGTCATCATTTTTGGTCCTTTTTAAAGCTAGACCCCTGATTGAAGGAAAATTAGCCCACCTCTCCTCTTTTGTCAAGCCACATGCCAAAAATCTAGGTGTCATTCTTGATTCAGAGCTCTGTTTTAAAAGGCAGATTAGCGCTGTTATCAAGAGTAGCTTCCATCAGCTGAGAATTATTTCCCATCTCAAACCCTCTTTGTCTCCCAAGGACTTAGAAACAGTAATTCATGCATTTGTTACATCCCGGTTAGATTATTGCAACTCCCTCTATCTTCGTCTCCCCCACTCCCAACTTTCTCGTCTGCAGTAGTACAAAATGCAGCTGCTAGGTTGCTTACTGGCACCAAGAAATACCAACACATCACCCCTGTACTGGCCTCCTTACTCTGGCTCCCCTTTAGTTTTAGAGTCCACTTCAAAGTCCTTCTGATTGTTTATAAGGCACTGCATGGGTTGGCTCCCTCATATATTTCAGACCTCCTCCATCCCCTCTCAGCATCCAGGTCCCTTAGATCTGCCGATAAGGGTCTTCTTCATATTAAAGTGTCTTCTGTACTGTTGCTATTTATTTGTTTAGGGCCGTCTATTTGTCTATTGTATTTCTGTATTTGTCTTGCTTACTTTCTCTGTGCTTGCCTTTTATATTTTGCTTGTTCTGATTTGCTTTTATTTTCTATTTTTAGCCATATCCTCTGTACAGCACTTTGGTCAGTGGAAACTGTTTTAAATGCGCTCTATAAATTAAATTTACTTACTTAGTTTACCTGTGTAAATTAAATTTACCTGTGCAAGTTCACCGAGCACAGGCGCCGACAAAGGCAAAAATGTGCCATTCCACCATATCTATTATCACCGGCCATCGCAGAAAACGGCATCATGCCAAAAGGGGCAGAAATCCCCTTCACCTCCAGGAACTTAAACGATCCTCACCGACAGAAACCTCCTTCTCCATGGGCTTGTGGAACTGTCAATCCGCAGTCAACAAAACGGACTTCATAGCTGGCTATGCCAACCACCTTTCATTGGAACTCCTTGCTCTCACTGAGACTTGGATCAAACCAGAGAACACTGCCACCCCGGCTGCACTCTCCACTAACCTTACACTATTCCACACCCCTCGCCTATCTGGACGAGGAGGCGGGACGGGCCTGCTGATCTCTAACAAATGGAAATTCACCCCGCTACTGCCTTCAAACAAATATGTCTCATTCGAATTCCTTGTTCATCCAGTTCAACGTCAGCCTGACAGAACAGCCTCCGGCTCCTCAGCCGATGGTCACGTTCCGCCGCAACATCCGGAACCTGTCTCCAACGCACTTCTCCTCTGTGGTTGCCTCCGGTCTACCTCCACTCAACACCTTCTCCTCTCTGGAGGTTAATGAGGCCACAGACTCGCTCTGCTCCACACTGACCTCGTGTCTAGACGAGCTGTGCCCTCTTACCACAAGGCCAGCTCGATCCAAACACTCTCATCCATGGCTAAATGATACCCTCCGATCGCAGCGCACCAAACTCAGAGCCGCGGAGAGGAAATGGCACAAATCCAAACTAACTGATGACCTCAAAAACTACCAGACACTCCTGACCTCCTTCTCAGCCAGCATCACTGCTGCTAAGACGGCTTTCTACAATGACAAAATCAACAGCACTACAGACACTCGAAAACTTTTCTCAACCTTCAAATCGCTACTCAACCCTCAGCTGCCTCCTCCTCCATCCAGCCTTACTGCAGATACCCTCGCCTCATTTTTTACAAACAAAGTGGCGGCAATCAGCAGTCAATTCTCTACATGCCCACTCAACGCATCTGACTCAGATACCGCACTCCTACAACCTCTAGGGACTGCTGGAACATCTTTTTCAGCATTCACGCCTCTCTCCGAGAGTGAAGTATCTAGACTCCTGACATGCAGCCGTCCTACCACATGCTCGCTGGACCCTATACCTACGAGCCTACTTCAGTCCATCAGCCCGACCATCGCTCCAGCTATCACACATGTGATCAATGCCTCGCTAACCTCCGGCACATTTCCAACAGCGTTCAAAATGGCCCGGGTAACACCGTTAATTAAGAAAGCTTCTCTCAACCCTGCTCAAGTCGAGAACTACCGCCCTGTCTCACTCCTGCCTTTCCTATCCAAAGGCATTGAACGAGCAGTCTCCAAACAGGTCTCTGACTTCCTTTCACAGAACAACCTTCTGGATCCAAATCAGTCTGGGTTCAAAAGCGGCCACTCTACCGAAACGGCTGTCTGTTGTCTGTAACAGAAGCCTTAAAAGAAGCCAGGGTGACCGCTCGGTCATCAGTACTCATTCTGCTTGACTTATCAGCTGCCTTTGACACGGTTAATCACCGCATTCTTCTCTCTATACTCGCTAACATGGGAATCTCCGGTTCTGCTCTCTCCTGGTTTGAATCCTACCTCACAGGACGCTCGTTTAACGTATCATGGCTTGGTCAGCTATCTGCACCTCACCATCTCACCACAGGGGTCCCCCAGGGCTCAGTGCTGGGCCCCCTTCTCTTTGCTATCTACACCACCTCCTTGGGACAGATTATCCGTTCGCATGGCTTCTCATACCACTGCTATGCAGACGACACACAGCTCTATCTGTCCTTTCCACCTGATGACCCCTTGGTTTCAGCACGGATCTCGGATTGCCTCTCAGACATAGCTACATGGATGAAGGCACACCACCTCCAGCTGAACCTCTCAAAGACTGAACTGCTGGTCCTCCCAGCTAAACCTACCATACATCACAACATCAACATCAAATTTGACTGCCTGTCTGTTTCACCTACCAGGACTGCAAAAAATCTAGGTTGTTCTCGACAACCAACTAAACTTCTCAGATCATGTTGCCTCAGTCGCCCGGTCATGCCGTTTCGCACTCTACAACATACGGAAAATCAGGACTTACTTGACTCAAGATGCTACCCAACTTCTGGTTCAGGCAATAGTCATCTCACGACTCGACTACTGCAATGCCCTCCTGACAGGTCTCCCAGCCTGCGCAGTGAAACCACTTCAGATGATCCAGAACACGGCAGCGTACCTGGTCTACAACCATCCTAAAAGGGCACATGTTACTCCGCTGCTCAACCAGCTACACTGGCTACCTATGGCGGCCCGCATCAAATTCAAGGCTCTAACGCTTGCCTACAAAGTAGTCTCCGGTTCTGCTCCCACCTACTTGAATGCCCTCATACAGACATACGCTACCTCCAGACCGCTGCGCTCCTCAGACGAACGACGTCTAGCTCTACCACCGGTACGCTCAAGCCAATCCAAACTTTTCTCATCTGTTGTTCCTCGTTGGTGGAACACACTGCCAGCTCCTACAAGGGCAGAGACATCCTTCTCCATTTTCAGAAAACTCCTGAAGACCCAGCTCTTTAGAGAACATCTCCTCTTATAGCAACACTTACAACAAGTCTTACTGATCCTAGCACTCACCAGTCGTCTCAAACTGACAAGTAACTGTTAAAAACAGCACTCACTGATGCACTTATTCTTACTGTAATTTTTGAGAACTGCTCTAAAACTTAAACTGTTTACTATGTTGTTAGTCGTTTTGGCTAAAAAGCGTCAGCCAAATGTAATGTAATGTAATGTACTTACTTACCAAGATTTTCTAACTGTATCCTTTGCCTTCAACCCTTTTGTGTCAAGGAGAGTGGCAACCCTAAGTCTTTCTTCCTTTTTACCAAATATAATTACTTCAGTTTTTTCTTTGTTCAGCTGAAGAAAATTTTGAGACATCCAGGTGTTGATTTGTTCTATACACTGACACATAGACTCAAGAGGACCATAGTCGTTTGGTGACAGAGCTAAGTAAATTTGTGTGTCATCTGCATAGCTATGATATGAAATCAAATTATTTTGGATGATTTGTCCAAGTGGGAGCATATAGAGATTGAATAATAGTGGCCCCAAGATCGACCCCTGGGGAACACTATAGGTCAAGGACGTTGGTGTTGAGGTACAGTTTCCGATGGCAACAAAGAAGCTCCTTTCTTGTAGATATGATTTTAGCCAGCTGATAACTATGCCTGTAAATCCAACCCAGTGTTCTAGTCTGTGTAGTAAAATATTGTGATCAACAGTGTCAAATGCTGCACTAAGGTCCAGTAGCACTAGGACTGATGTTTTACCTGAATCTGTGTTGAGGCGTATGTCATTGGAAACTTTAATGAGAGCTGTTTCAGTGCTGTGATTTGCCCGAAAACCAGACTTAAAGTAATCAAAATACCCATTTGATGTTAGGAAGGTGGTTAATTGATTAAAGACTATTTTTTCAATAATTTTGCCAATAAAATGTAGATTGGATATGGGCCTGTAATTGACCGATCCCAAGCCCCGCCCCCTTTTGCTATGTCACAATGAGGACTTCGGAGGACCTCGGTCAACCTCGGTCAATTTTGAATTTTCTAGTGGCCATTCGGTATGACAATACGCCAGTTATGCGAATGCTATAATGCTTCTTTTGCGAGTAGCTTAAGTAACTAAATAACTAAAGAGCTCAAAAAGGTTCAAAGATAAGCCTGGGATACTTGTAGAAGTGACATCCGATATCCTGACAGTGTGAAACGTTAACACACATAGGCCTAACTCATAACTTTGGATAGGCTGCTACTTTTCAGTAAAGAAATCTGAGTGTGTACGAAAATGTTCCCTTTATTTGTGTTCATAACTAGACTACACACAAAAACATAACTAAATCTGGTTTCCACTGATGAAACGACAACATAAGCCTACGCAAAAAATTATACCTACCTTGCAGGAACTGAACTCGCATATTGGAAGACGTGCAAAAGAATACACCTTCAATCACGTATCGCCTTACACACAACAAGAATACTTTCAGCTTTGCTACCTTGCCATGTTTAACTTGGGATAGAAGACTGTTCACAGAAATAAGCTAATGATCATTTTTTCAACAAACGCAATAATAGCCTATACTGCGATGCATTATTGATGGCTGAACGAGAGATAGCCAATGTCTTCTAAAGATCGAATCATGTGCAGACTCAAAACTATGCAGTCTCGAAATCGCCCATATTAGACCTAGGCTACTACATTGCCCACGTTTAAATTAATTATAAATAAATTTAATAATTTAATAAGATAATAAATCATTATTAATTAATTAAGCATAAGCGGGCAAGTCTAGTGCAAGACAAGTCACGATTGCAAACTGCAGATATGTCAAACGTGAACTCGGAGTGGTTTCTTTTCAATACACTTGTATCATGTTTATTTGAACTCTTCCTTCTAAAGCAGCCATTCAAAATAATAAGTAGGCTATCGGCCTACCGAAGAGAAGCTATCTCTCCACCTCCCCAACATGAGCTGCTTGGCTAGTCACTCTCCCAAGTTGCGTGGGAACTTGGATCTGCAGCACTTGGTCCCCTCTTCTATTAATCCTCGAAATATGGTTAGATTTTGTTATAGACACGTCAACACCATATTTTTGCACAGACCTGTTTATTGAATCAGTCACATCTGCAGCAAATAAGGTAAACTACCTGCTCGTGATAACGTGCTAATTGTTTATCCCCAGTTAACATGCATCCCATTAAGATCCACGACACCGGATTTGTTTGTCCTCAATTTGTGGTGTTCCACCTCGTTGATAACAGCAGACATTGTGAATGTGTCCATCTGCATACTGAAGGCCTTTCTGGCCTCTGTTTTTTGAATATATCAAGATTACTTGACGCCCAGAAATCCAGCATACACTGTTGCACTCGGCTAAATGGGGGTGCTGCGTCCCCATGTTGAACACATGTTCTCGCACACTTTCCTGCAAACTTGTCCGACTTAGCAACAGTAACTATGGGACTGACAATGGGAGGAGGGGCTTGGGATCGGTCAATTGTTTAGCATGGAGGCATCCAGGTTATTCTTCTTGAGAAGTGGCTTTACAACAGCTGTTTTCAGTGACTTAGGAAAAGTGCCAGACAGCAGTGATACATTTACAATTTGAAGGACATCCGCTATGCCGCTATGAGGTGAAAAACAGTTTTGAAGAAATTGGTAGGCAGAGTGTCTAAGACACATGTGGAAGAGCTAAGATTCTGTACCGTTTTTTCAAGTGTTTGTGTCCGTCAAGTGTCTATCAAGCTGAATACTGACATCAAGTTTAGTTTCCCTCTGTTTGTTGCTGGAAGTTCAGGTTGTTGAATTTGTAATTGAGCAGATATGTTGAGTCTGATTTTGTCAATTTTACCTTTAAAAAAAAGATGAAAACTCATTGCATTTATTAGTTGAGAGAAGTTCAGGCGCTAATTGTGAGGGGGGATTTGTTAACTTATCAACAGTTGAAAATAGAATACGAGTGTTATTTGAACTTCTATTGATAATGATAATTGTAATGATTTCACAATGGATTTGAAGTTTGTATTTACGCCGTTTTCTTTCAGTCTTCCTACACTCTCTTTTTAGAAGTTTAACTGCTGGATTTAGCCTCCATGGTGCTTTCTGTTTGTCCTTAACTTTCTTCAATTGTAATGGAGCAATGTCATCCATAATGTTTGCCATTTTTGCATTAAAGTGATCAAATAGGTCTTCTACAGAGTCTGACAGTTGACTTGACTTCAGTGAAAGTGCTTGCTCAAAGAGAGCACTTGTCTGATCATTTATGATTCTCCTTTTTACAATCATAGCTGTGTTTTGAATGTGTGGGGACATAGACACATCAAAGAACACGCAGAAATGATCAGATAAGGCCAGTGGCCGGTTGCACAAAGCACCTTAAGTTTTTTCCCTTAAGTATGACCCTTAAGACTTAATTTCTCCTCAGGTAAGGGATTTACTTAAGGGTGTTGCACAGAATACCTTAAAATGTTTCCTTAGTGAAGGAGAAACGTCAAGGGATTTACTGCACTGAAAGGGATTTTCCGGCATGAAAATTCTATAGTTTCCACGGAAATTGTTCAACAGCTGTAGATGCTAGCCTAGCTAACTGCCTTTGCCGCGATGCCGTTAGTTAAAACACCGAACACAGTGCTTATATCTTATCATTCATCGTACCTTAATAATATTAGCGGAAATTATCCAGGTAGCAAGTCAAACATGTTATATACATGAACTGAACAATACTAGTTGGCAAGTTAGAAATGATCCTGACTGTCATCAGTGCACCAACGTTTTGCCTAGCGAACCGAACCGAAGCTCATAGGCTAACAAGACATCCACATGAATTGTTAACGTTAGCCTACGTAAACCAAACAATAACAATACGGCATGTTTCTGATAGGCCTATTTATTTGACAGAGGAAGCATATTAGCCTAACAGAGAGGTTTTATTTTGAATGGTCAAAAGTAGTTAATAAACTTCATTTATCAGCATCAATTCAGTTAATAATATGGTTAAGGTAGAGTCAGTCCTTAGGGGTTTCCCCTTAGTTAGACTACTAAGGTCTTTTGTGCAACAGTTTAAAGGAGAATTCCGGTGTGATATTGACCTAAAGTGTATTGAAACATGATACCGAGTGTGAACGTATGTCTCATAGCCCATCTCGGCTTGTCCCCTGCACTCCAAAATCTGGCACTAGTTAGCCGATGCTACCAACAGCTTTTTCAATAGTGGTGCTTCGGCATCGGGCTAGCCATGCAAATAAATCACTGTTTTACACCCATTTACGAGGCTCAATGTATCTCCACACTTCATTGGTAGACTTCCGAGGGCCCTGACATTTAAAACGAGACATTGAGAACTTTGAAAAAGCACTGGTAGTTTACTTACAAGACGATTTATACAGACAGTATCTTCACGAAGTTTAGCGTTTGCAGCCATCTTGAATTTAGTCACGATAAGTCGAGCAACGAGTAAGAATGAACAGGTATGATAAGGGATCAGATTCCAAAAATAATTCAGTGGAAATGCATGGATTCCAGTTGCTGCTACTGGAAGAAACTGGAATCCATGCATTTCCACTGAATTATTTTTGGAATCTGATCCCTTATCATACCTGTTCATTCTTACTCGTTGCTCGACTTGAGCTTGAGACTTTAATGCGTGCACACAGATATTCAAATGAAGTAAAGTCACTGAATGACGACTGATTGCACTGAAAAGACGTCTTGAAAATTCTGGCTATCCTCTCGCTATCCACCTCTTTTATTTGCGGTTCATATCCGGTCGGCAAAACGGCAAATACATCCTTCTTCGAAAGTAATGACTTAAGTGCATTGTGTTGCTCAACTTTCAAAGAAAAGCACAAGTCCAACTCCTCCAAAGTTGCCGGCAACGCCGATTCAAACAACCGCTCTTCGTTCGCCATAGCCACCTTTCTTGTTGTTCACAGTCGCAGGACTGTCATTATCTTGTTAAGCCCGCCTTAAGACTCTCTAACAAAATAGAGCGCTGTGATTGGATGAAGTCCACGGCGTCAGCCAATAAAAATCCCTATGGTTTGATACTAGACGTACAGGCTGAGCAAATGAATTTGCCGCCGCTAGGGTGCGTCTAGATTTCTAGGCCTGGGTCTCTGGCCGGAGGAGCGCATTTTGTTTTAATCCAACTTCAAGGTGAATTGTCGTTCAGTTTTTGCTCATTGACTTGGCTGGCTCATTTAAAATAAAAAAAAACTAACCACTAACCTTTCAGATTTAAATGTACTGGTTTCACTGTCTTTGCTAAACTAGCTTGTAAATGAAATAAAAGAATGAAAAAGAGTGGAAATTGCTAAAAGGATAGTTGAAGCATGAGCAGTGTGAAATGCGTCCTACTCACTTGAGCAGGAGGAGTGTGTGCATTAAAACATTAAGCTGTTGTTACTCGGACTGATTCACTGGGAGTGTAGTTTAAAAACACTCTTAAGCGGGGTTCACATTGCACATTCAAGCGGCAGTGCTGCACTATGAAACATTATTTTTAATAGCTTGCGCGCACAAGAACTGGCCTGCCACTGCGCCGAGCAAAGCACACAGCAAGCAGCATTTTGCCTCTTATGCCGCTCTTGCCGAGCAAAGCACACAGCAAGCAGCATTTTGCCTCTTATGCCTCTTATGCCGCTCTTGCCGCGGTGGAAGTTCAATCATGTTGAACTTAGACTGTGGCGCGCTGTAAGTCATTGGTATTTTGTGCTGAGCTTGACGGCAAGCACTACAAAAAAAGACCATGGGACATTACTCAACCAAGAGCAACCTAGCGGCGAGCACAGCACATGTCACGTGCAATGTGAAGTCCCTATTACCTTGGAGTTAATCAGGTAGGCTATTCATATGATCCCTAAGGTAGAGGTTAAGCTATAAATGAGCCATCCATCTAGTCCCTGAGTTCACAACAAAACAGAAAACAGGCAGTGCATATAATAGCTGTATGACACCATTTAAAATACAAAATATTTCTATATTATTAATGTACCTGTAAATGGTCTTTGATATAATGACCATAATACTGCAATATGATGTTACTTGGTGTGTGATTCTATGTGGATATGTTCAAATGCTACCTCTAGACTATTATTAAGATACATGTGAATTATGCTTGAGATGATGGACAACTTGTCTGATTTTAAATTGTTTGTTTATTCTGGACTGCAGGGATCTGTTTATAAGCCTATGTACTTCTTGTTGGTATTTGTCCTTTATATCCTAATCATTACAGTTAACTTAACTTTGATCTTAACAGTGATCATGGAAAAAAGCCTCCATGAGCCCATGTATATTTTTCTCTCTAATCTATGTGTGAATAGCCTTTACGGAACTATTGGTTTTTACCCTAAATTTTTGCTGGACTTGCAAGCTGATACTCACACAATAACATACAGTTGGTGCATAACACAAGCTTATGTGATTTATACCTCAGTAATGTGTGAAATCACTCTTTTAACAGTGATGTCTTATGACCGCTATGTGGCAATTTGCAGACCACTGCAATACCACAGTATTTTGACTCCACATGCTGTGCTTAAACTGCTTGTAGTGGCCTGGACTTATCCACTTTTGACAGCAGTAGCATCTCTTATTCTTACTCTCAGAATACCCATTTGTGGATCTCACATTCGTAAACTATTCTGTGATAATCCTTCAATACTAAAGCTGGGTTGTTCTCTAGTCACAGCCAACCAGGTATGGGGCATGATACTTATTACAGGTCAGTGTATACAGTTTGTTTTAATTTTAATTTCATATGCTCGTATTGTACGGGTTTGCATATCATCCAGTGAGGGCAGAACAAAGTTTGCCAAAACTTGTGTGCCCCATATTTTGGTTATAGCCATCTTCATCATGACAACACTGTTTGACGTATCATACAGTTGGGTTGGTTCAGAAAACCTGCCAATTAGTGTACGCAATGCATTGGCTATACAGTTTTTGATTCTCCCTCCACTATCAAATCCAATAACTTATGGGCTTCAACTTCCACAGATCCGAAAAGCAGTATTCAGACAAGGTTGTAAACATAAAATGTGTCACCAGAGATGATTGTCTTAGTCATTAATAAGCATTACCAAGAGGCGCCTGGAGGAATGAATGTTATGGTACGCACACCGATCATGATTTTTACTTCACATAAAAATGTAATTGCGTACTGTCATGCAGTTAATGGGATACTGCCAACTTGGTGTGAAGAATACACACACACACTATCGTTGTGGAGTAGCAAAGTGAGAGTACAAACCTACGATGTCTAAAAAAAAAAAAATCTAATTGTTATCCATGTCCTGGATTTAGTAACTGGTGGATATCTCACTCTTAAATTAAATGATATGATGATTTACTCATGAAAAGCTCTATTCATTGTTTTGACACACTGTAATACCAACTCTTAGTTATTTTACTTAATCTTGTTTTGAGCTTAGTTTCTACTCACAATGTAAATTAGTTTTCCATTTACACCACTTCCTTAGGTTAGATTATTCGCTCCCACTGATTCATCTATCACGGTTATGCGAATGATACTGAACTTTACCTGTCTTTCCCAATATAATATACAGTCTATGGTCTTTCCCAATATAAGTCATAAATTGTGGTAAAGCACAAGGCTGTATTAATTAAACATTTACAAAAGCTTATATAATGTAATGTTGACAAATTGAGCTCATGTCGGTCTGCATTCACTGACATTTACAATTACAAAGATACAAGGATTTTATTTGTCACAACCATAGAGATATATAGAAATAAGTAGACAAACAAAATAATGATTTGCCTGCATTATGTATGAATTCTCATATCGTCAAGTATCATCCAGTGAGGAATTTCTAGACTACACTGGCATTACCATTTCTGAGTCTCCCTCCCCTTACCAATAGTTTATGGGGGTTAACTTCCACAGTTTAGTAAGGTACTATGCAGACTAAGTTGTATACCATGAGTGATTACCATGTCAGTACTGATTATTATACATATATATATATATATATATAAATATAAATTAACCACAGCAATAACTGATCCATACCACGTAGAAGAGATAGTTAGAGCCCGTGGGTAAGCTGAGCTACCACCTGTATCTTGGAAACCATACTTGATAGCTGTAATTCCAATCCAATGAGAGCCAATGTGAGGCAGGGATATCTGGCTTACAATTGTTAATGATGACATGAGCCTCAAATGGCAAGAACAAAAACCATTGTCATCCCCACTTGGCCTACTTTAAACAGTCCATCACTTATTAGTCTTAATACCACAGGAAAACCATCTGTGTATTGTGTGATAAACTAACTCATGCAAAGTGCAGACATTTCTCATTTCTTTAAAAGGAACATGCCAACATTTTGGAAAATAAGCTTACCCGTAAAACTTCAAACAACCCAGACCTTCACAACTGTACAATTGGGAGTGGGTCGGGAAAAGGTTAATTGACTTCCTTTCATTGAATCCCAAATTTGCCAAAAAATCGTATGTGTATTCCCTGGCTAGACCAGTGCTTTTTTTTTTCAAAGACGGCTAACTGCAGCACCAGCTTGTATTTTCAGACAGGCCTACAGTATGAGACGGGCCTTTAATCCCTTTCACACAAATCTTTTCCTTTGCAAAGATGAAAAATATTATCGAATTAATTATTTCAAACATGCTGAATACAAGAATTTCTCAGAATTATGAACAGGCAAGATGGGGGTGGGGTTGTATAAAATGTATTTTACATGTGAAATCTATGAACTAATCATGTTTTGGTACTTGTTGTCTAGCAGATACCAGTGAGAATTGAGTGTGCATAATGCAATTCAATAAGACAGTTAGAATCATATATGCCTTTCAGCATGACTTATTTTTGTGGAAAAAATGTGCTGGACTGCCGGAATACCTACCCATATTAGTAGGCTATCTGAATACCTACCCATATTAGTAGCTATCTGAATACCTACCCATATTAGTAGCTATCTGAATACCTACCCATATTAGTAGCTATCTGAATACCTACCCATATTAGTAGCTATCTGAATACCTACCCATATTAGTAGCTATCTGGGCTCCAAATTACGGAAAATGTATTTTCATGCATTTTTGCCTTTCATCTGTACAAAAACTCTGTTTTCGACCAATTAAAACAGATATTTTTTAAAACACTGAATTTGGGTTCAATGGGTGGAGTCGGATATGTCTGAATATAGTTTTGGGGTTGTTAGCTTGTTGCTATGGATTTGGTTCAGCGCTGGCCAACCGAGGCATTTCCACTGAATTATTTTTGGAATCTGATCCCTTATCATACCTGTTCATTCTTACTCGTTGCTCGACTTATGTCAGGGCCCTCGGAAGTCTACCAATGAAGTGTGGAGATACATTGAGCCTCGTAAATGGGTGTAAAACAGTGATTTATTTGCATGGCTAGCCCGATGCCGAAGCACCACTATTGAAAAAGCTGTTGGTAGCATCGGCTGACTAGCGCCAGATTTTGGAGTGCAGGGGACAAGCCGAGATGGGCTATGAGACATACGTTCACACTCGGTATCATGTTTCAATACACTTTAGGTCAATATCACACCGGAATTCTCCTTTAAAATAAGTTCATTAAACAATTATGTAAAGTAGACTTATTAATATCAATGAATACATATGTCCATGTCATATTTCACATGTTTCATACATAATTCAAATGTGTGTTTTCAATTTTGTGTCTTCTTTAAAGCAACTTGCGCTTAAAACCATATTTTGTTGGGACATAACATGTAGTGATTGTACAAGAGTATGCAAAGTCATCTTCATCTTGTGAGTGTTTATTGGCAGATTAGGCCCTTCCGTGCATTACCGCCACCTACAGTATCAGGTCAATGTTCGGTAGGGTGCAAGCGCGGATATAGTAGGAGGAGTTGGATTTAGGTCCAGCTCCACCCCTTGGATTTTGTGTTCTGCAGCAAGGCCCATCTCGAAAAAAGGGAGTTGTCGGTTCCCCGATTGGCCAGTATCACCATCTGTTTGATTGACATGTTCTTGACAGCCTTCAATGGCTGTTTTAGTGCATCCTGTGTACAAAATTATTTTCCAATTTGCAAGAAAAACTTTTAAAAATCAATGTCAATGTCAATTTATTTATTTAATAAATAGATATATAGTTATAAAGACGAAGGTAAGACACAACGTAATACAAATATGGTTATTTTTTCTGCTTTCTTCATCAGCATTATTTGCTGTTGGGTCATTCCACGTCAATTGACCTGTCGCTAAGCCCCGCCCCCCATTGTTACCGTGTGAAAACTCGGACAAACAAACCAGACTTGATTAGAAATACATTGTGGACAATGTCAGCTGACAGTATATGAAAGCAGGCTTTGGGGACGTTTTGGTCGAAAAAGGATTTACTTTCCTCCAGAAGCTATCAAAAGGGACTTAATTATGCTATGGAGGGGTGTATTCAAAACTTTAGAATACGTAAGGTGACCAGCAGTTGTGGCGAGTAGCCGTGCAAATCACTGTGCAAAAACCACTGACGTTAATGCTAGGTAGCTAGTGGAAGATTGATACGAAGATATGTTGGGTTACGTTAATATTTGATGTAGTAAGAATATAGTAGTTGGTTAATGAGCATTTTCATCTTGGGATTTAACAGGGAACCTGTGCCCACGTTGTTGGCTTAGTAGCCTACATTACGTCGAGCTGCTGCAAACGCGAGAGACGTCCTGTAGGCTACTGTTGATGAAAATATACCCCGTTTTCTAGCCTCTCGGGGTACCGGCTATCAGTATTACACGTCCCCCCTTTGACCATGGTTATCCGTCAGAGTTTTTTGAGTTAATAAACTCCATAAATAACCATTAATTTGTCATTTTATGCCTCCTCCCCGTTGTTTCCTGGAAGTTGTCCGAGCTGATGTCCGAGTCCCGTTGAGGCTGGACTGTCATTGGCTTATCAGCGTTCTAAGGGTGGTGCTTAGCGACAGGTCAATTTAACCAGGGCCCACGCACTTAGGTCTCAAAAAATTGTGAAAAAATTACGAGGTGTACCTATGTTACCCAGGAGACACACTGTAAAATTACTTTTATGTAAGATCAATACTTTCCAAGGTACAGCCAGTTTTACAGGAGGATGGGGTGTCGATTTTGTTCGGCCTCTTTTTTTTGTCAAAGTTCACAAGCCCATAGCGCAAGAACTAAACCATGTAGGAGGCTCACATTTTGCATGCTGGTACATAAATAGGAATAGTATGTAACATAATCGTAACATTTGGTCTGGATGATCCTGCATGGTCATAGCTGTCTCTCAAAGTTGATCAAAATTGTATTGGAGTTTTTGGCAGGGCTCTGTTTAGGCCTTCAGAAGACATATTTGTACTCAGCATAGGCTCTTGATTTATGTTCCTTACTGAGAAGTGGAAACACTCCTCCACATTCCTTCAGAGTCTGAACAGCAGACCTCACAAGTCTGAGAAATCATTTTGGTTCTCATTTTCAGTGCACCCAAACACCTTGTGGGAATATACAAAGATTTCTTTTATATTTTTTTTCTTTATTATCCATGGTCCCTCCTTTTTAAAAAACACCAATTCAACTTATGCAAATCTTGTTTTTTTTACTTTCCACCCTGAACATGGGAAAGATGCACCGCTTGTTTCACTTTACTGTCGAATCGTAGCCCTTGATGAAGTCACATGAGCTGCAATAAAGTTTGGGAACGTAGTAAACAAATTGGCAGCATCTTTGTGGATATCCGGTCATGAAAAATTAGCATTTATATCTTAATATGAGACTGTATGCTCATTTGTACTTAGCCTAGGTAGAACTTTTGCAAGATGAAGATCACACAAGTCAGGCATACCGGTATGTGAGTTCAAGCAATCTTTATTATTTTTATGTAGCAAAAACTGGTAGAAAAAGGCCCACTCTGATATTATTCTTAACCACACATAAAACTGCATGTTTTTGCCCTTGTTGTTCTGTATGATTCTGAATAGGGTTGCAAAATTCCTGGAATTTACAAAGTTGGAAACTTTCCATGGGAATTAACGGGAATATACGGAGCCCGGGAGAGGTCACTTTAAGTGATATTTTTTCTGGTCGTGATAATTTGTGAGCACGTTTTCCTTTAATTGAGCCCTCGAATTAATAAAACGTGAGCATGTTTTCTCTTAATGTAATTGAACCCTCGAATTAATAAAACGTGACCCCGTTGAAGGCCTAAATTGAGTTCTCGAAATATGTATTTCGTGCTCACATTTAGTCATTTCACATGTTCTCACTGCTGGCTGCCTGTCGCAACTTCGTGTTACTCAAGCTGTTGAGATTGGCCTATTAAGATGTAACATTACAGTTCAATATTGGTAAGTGATGATAACCGTAGTTAATTAAAGCCTTTTTAGTTTTCACCATTAGGTGATGACTATAGCGGACTTCTACTCTTTGTAGCAGGGTCACCTGCGGTGTTAACCGCCAGCTATGGAGCCGACAGCCGATAGCCTGAGGGACTTCTTGAAGGATAGAGGTGTCAGCGAAGGGTTTATTCAGAAACTCGATAACGAAAAGGTAGGCTATGTGATGTGGGGTGCAAGAACATGTTTAACTTCATTAACGTTATTTGTATTCGAGTAACAGGTGGTCTGACTGACTGGGTTAGAAATAGGCTAACCCTGCTAATGTGTTTTGTTGATGTCATGTCGTTTGCGGTGTTAACATAGATCAATGCAACATGTTTATGCCATTACAGTAGGCATGAACCATATCCAAAGCCTTGCAGAGAGGGTTATAACGGGTAATCTGTCGGGTAGCCTAGGTCTGTTGTGCTGGACTGTTAGGTCTTGGCCTAGCCTAGCCTACAGGGAGGGAACGTAATCTCATCGCCACCTACTGGTTGCGTTCCTAGTAGGGATGCACTATATCGGCGGCCGATGTATTATTGGCCGATAAGTGAAAAAATGAAAATATTATTATCGGTCCGATAACAGAATTCTGGCCGATAATTTGCGCCGATATTTTTTAAAGTCCTAATTTAGGCCTACGTAAGGTCCATCTGGCTACACTGAGCTACTTGAGCTTGGTTGGCTATACTTTTTCCTCAATATAATGTCAGCGGTGTGAATGTATTTCACCACTCTAACAAAATCTGTGGATATGCGTTAATTTGGGAATCTGTGCATCTCAAAATCCTCTCGTGAATGATCCGCCATTTAACCTTACCAGAGCGGAGCTCAGCCCTATCTAGAGTCGTCTTGACAAATAAACAAACTCGTTAGTGGGACGAGTACATAAGTAGGCCTAGTTCTAAGTTGTGTTTTAGTATTATATTTGCATTACTTTAGCTTGGGTTTTGTAATATTAACTAGAAATATGCTAACCATTCCTGCTTCAGTTCCAGACAGGTCATCATAATAAGTTATTAAAACCTTCGGGGCTAACCCCTTTCATTTCTGCTGCAGCAGGTTGTGCGCAACAGAGTAGACGGACATAAGATACAGTCTGAGGAGTTGCAGCTTTATTCAGTTACCCGCAGTTGAAACTAAACCTGAAGTTTCCCTCACAAACTCTGATTTGGTCGCTATACTGTAGCTTATTCCCAGTTGAGCCGTTTATGAGTGTTTAGTCCTAAATGAAAACGATTCATACTCTCTAGCCACTCACTTGCAATTCACTGACGTCAGGTTCACTTAAAGGAGCCACACATACTGTAAGGCTAATCGAAGACTATCAGCTACACCAGGTGCGAAGCCTTCAAAAAATCCAACTTGGATTGGGAATAAGAGTGCAGAAAAAAGAGAGAGGCAGATTGAATTAGGGCGCATGGTCACTGCGCTGGTCACTTGATTCTAAACAACAGCAATACAAGCAGGTGAAGGCAATTAAAAATGGAGGAACCAGACATTAGACCAGCGGTCCCCAACCACCGGGCCGCAGCCTACGACAAGAGTTTAAAAAAAAAATGCATGCAAACTAAATAAACTCAATTTAATTCGCAATAATGTCACATTCGCAATAATACCCACTGACGATGGTGAGCCAGATACCTCAAAGAAAAAGAAGGGGTCATTCAATAATAGAAATATGACTAGTCATATTTAAAATATGGTTTTGCAGAGACCGGTACTTGCATGCACCAAGTCCTTTATGTGTGGTATTTGGCGATAAGTTGTCAAGCGAAGCAATGAAACCATCAAAGCTAATTCGACATCTAGAGTCCAAGCATCCTACACTTAAAGACAAACCCCTTGAGTTCTTTGAGCGTAAGAAACGCGAGCAAGAAGGACAAAAAACTAGTGCGTAAAGCAACCACATCGGTGAACGTGGCTGCACTAAAAGCCTCATAGTGGCTAGTCAGATTGCTAAATCTAAGAAGCCCTTTACTATTGGGGAAGAATTAATTCTGCCTGCTGGTAAAGGCATGTGCAATGAACTTGGGGAGGCTGCAGCTAAAAAAAATAGCTCAGGTACCGCTTTCTGCAAGCACTGTCCATAGGCAAATTGATGATATGTCAGAGGATATTGAGGCACAGTTGTTAGAAAAGGTGAATGGGTCACCGTGGTACGCTATCCAAGTTGGTTGGTTGCAGGTCACTGGCCAGAGTGTTTGAGTTGCGAGAGCCGCTGCAGAGATTTACAGAAAAAAAAAGTCACCATTAGCTGCATATTTTAGTGATGAGGGCTGGGTGTCAAAACTCGCTTACCAGTGTGACATATTCGGGGTTGCTTAATGACCTCAACCTGTCACTGCAGGGGAGAATGACGACTGTCTTTAAACTGGCAGATAAAGTCGCTGCATTTAAAGCCAAGCTTGATTTGTGGGTATGACGAGTGGATCGGGGTGCATTTGATATGTTCCAAACAGTAGTGGGGGTTTTGGGAGAGACTGAGGCAGGGCCCTTTCTCTCGCAGCTGGTGCGCGATCACCTTGTTGCGCTTTCAAATGAGTTTGAGCGTTACTTCCCATCCTCCAAAGATCCACGGCAAACCAATGAGTGGGTGGGTCCGCAACCCATTTGTCAATATCCCGAATAGTCCTAACTTGTCAGCGCAGGAGGAAGAGCAGTTGATCGAAATTGCAAATGACGGTGGTCTTAAGAGTGTGTAGGCTATGAGGAAACCTTTCTGGCGGGTTTTTGGATGAAAACCAAAGCAGAATATCCCGAGATAGCCGTAAAAGCGCTGAAAACGCTGCTACCATTTCCCACCACGTATCTATGTGAGGCCAGGTTTTCGGCAATGACTGCAACTAAGACCAAATTGCGCAATCGACTGGACATTTCAAACACACTGAGGGTGTCACTGTCTTCCATCACCCCCAGATGGAACCTTCTTGTTGCTCCCACTGATTATATTCGTATATGAGCTCCCACTGATTATATTCGTAATGCACGTTTAGTTCCCATGTTTTGTTACCATATTTTGTTAAGCATGTTCACACATGATATATGTAGCTTCAAGTTGTTCAATTTTCATAGTTCATATTGTTCAATTTTCACTTCTTCAAGTTCACGTTTTTCACATTTTTAAGAGTTTGTTACCTTCACTGTTCATACATAACTGGAGCTAGTTCTTTTCAAGTAATGCATGCACAACACGGAACATCAAACCCCCCCACCGGTCCGTGAAAAAAAAAAGGGAATCAAACCGGTCCATGGTACATAAAAGTTTGGGGACCCCTGCATTAGACCATTGATAAAAACCTAACAGTGGAGGAAGTAAGGGTCATGGCAGAAAATGTTTTTTTTTCCACAAAAAACAAAAAACTCTCATGCTACCATTCTGAAATTCAGTCTTCACAGATTGAAGTGGAGATTTCAAGCACTATTGAGCAACTGTACAACCTCAGTCGTGTTCGAATACTACGACTGTATCTCTGCACCAAGTTAAGGGATGTAGAGATAGAGGAAGACATGCATCCCAAAACCCCCCAGAGCTCAACTTCAGTTGCAGATGTTGCAGAAAGTTCTTTTGAGATCAGGCAGTACTTACCAGAACCAGATAATGACTATGTTGTCAACATCGAGATTCCCACAGACAATAACATGGACGACACAGAGGTTTGGACTGGCCAGTACACATTGGCAGGAAATTAAGCTTCCCCTGTTACAGTGTCTCTTGTTCTAGATAATATGACCCCTGCTGATTCATCTCCATTTGCAAAGCCCGTCAGTGATCCTGAACCGCCTCTAAGCCAACCATTAGTTACAGGGGTGGAACCCACTGTTGCAGGAATAGGCCTACAGCACACTACCTCTTCAACAGCCAGTGAATCCTTGCCATGTAAAACTGTGTATTCCTCAGTTGTTGACCTGACCACTACTGAATCTCCTCCCCAAGACTCTGGATGTTGCAGCCTTCTGTTGTAGACTCTTTCCCTGAGTCAGACAGTGACCTTGCGCCCAGTGTCACGTAAATCATACGTAGAGGACACTGTCTCTCTGATCTTATCAAGGCATTTAAAGATCCTCATGTTTTAGAGTCAGAGATCTACATTAAGATGTGATTGCCTAATGGTCAGCTTGAAGAGGGAGAAGGAATAGGATTGTTCCGTGATTGCATCACAGAATTCTGGACAGAGTTCTATGAGAGATACACAATGGGCCGTGATGCCAAAGTGCCTTTTATCAGGCACGATTTTCAAATTGAAGAATGGAAGGCTGTTGCTAGAGTGCTTGTTTTGGTATGGAAACGTGCTGGATACTTCCCAGTGCAGCTAGCAGCCCCATTCTTGGAGGAGGTGCTGTATGGATCAGCAGTTAGCAGCTGCAAGGATGGATTTCTACAGTATGTGTCAGATCAGGAGAGACAGATTCTTCTCAGGGCCTTGGATGACATTGATTCAGTCGAAATGGAGACTCTGCTTGATCTCCTTGATGTCCATGAGTGTCACCAGGTGCCAAATAAAGATAATCTAGTCCCATTACTCTCACAAATGGGTCATAAGTCTATAATCCAAGCACCAATGTACATCATTGAATGCTGGCCCCCCGTAGTTGATACCTTAGCCCGCACTCTCCCGATCGATGTGCTGCATCAACTGTTAGAGCAAAAAAAAAAACAACTTCGAAGGCCGTGAAGGAGCTTCTCCAGTTCCCAGATGCGATGACCGCAATACAGCATGCAGTTGCTCGCCATCTGAAACGTTACATTGTGGAAGCTGACCATCAAACTTTTCAAAACTTCCTGAGGTTTTGCACTGGCTCAAATTTGGTTGGGCATTCCATTAAGGTTGAGTTCACTGAAACATCTGATTTTCAGCCCAGGCCTCAGGCTCACACATGTGAGAATGATGTTTTCTAAACAAAGTTCGGGAGGAGCCCTTAGGGATGATTGACAGCAATTAACTCACCTGTCTTCCGCCGCCAGGGTATTTAAGCTGGCCTCCTTATCAATACGCCGCGGCGCTTGCAAAATTATCCCTCCTCCTCCCCCTACTCCTCCATTTCACTGATAGCCCGGTTACGCATCCTCCTTACATTGGGGGGTGCAAGCGGCCATCGCTCTATCACGATCTCCGCTTCAGGCATTCCATGACCACGGCCAGCTACCATGCCAAACACGCGCTTAGCTTATTCACTCAGTATACTGTAGCAATCATGCCGACGGGCGAACTAGTGAATTGCCTGTTGGTTACTACAATTACCCAGACCTCAGAAATGATAGTGTGCTGACTAGTTCTGTCTGGGTAATGGATATAGTGTAGATTGTCTCATCAGCTACATAGGGTCAGTTTGCAGTTCTCAATAGTTTGGTTAGCTTTATGAAAAACTGCCATGCCTCAAAAAAGGTGACAAGCTGTTCTGATACTAAACAACTCAGGTTATTTAGTTGTTAAATAATAATGTTAAGTAAACTGTGAATATGTGCAAAACATTTTAATTTTGAATGACACATTTTGTAAACATTCCTGGATAAAACAGGTGTTAACTTTCTTTTTAAATTCTTGCACAAGTGTTTAAAACAAGCAGTTGTGAATAACACATTTTACAGGTTTTAGTGTAGCAAAGAAACAACAAATCTTATTTTGTTTTATTATGCATAAAAATATTTTTTTTTTTCTGAACCATGTGCAATGTTTTACATATGGGCAGATGTTTTTTAGATTAAGAGCAAACATTTTTAACAGGGTTCTTTATATATGCCCTGTATTCCTTGTTATGCTGAGGAGCTGTTACTTGTTCAACTGAAAAGCAGTGCCATTTAAACAATAAATAATGTAGTGTTTTTGCAGAAGTCATCTTATGTGTACTGTACTTTTTATTACTGTATTTAAGCTGGGGCATACATCATGTGTTCAAAATAAATTCAGATCCTAGGCTATTTTCCTTCAGATTTACTGTAAACACAGGTGAAAGGGATGTCTGTTTGTTTGTTAGTCTCTCTCTACAGACACCTACTCAATTAGTAGTGGATGAACAAAGTCCCTCAAAGTAATGTACAGTTCCTGTGCCTGTGGACAGTTTGAAGAAAACTCCAATCCCCTCTCCAACATCACATTCGCGCAAAAATCAAATATTTCAGGATCGCATGGAACAGAACTTAAGAATGTGCAGTTTTCTCTACATACAGCTAAATCATCCGCATTAACAGGCACGAGAAGATCATCAGCTCCCCACAAATGTGATTCCACATACATCAGATCAGGTACGCCAGACGGCACACTCACGTTTGTAGAGGGGCGGATGCGATGTGCATTCCAGATTTTCATGATGCTGTTTAACTCGTCCTGAAAAAAGGAAATACACATAGGTCAGTGATATTTAGAATCCCAAGAAAACCCTGAATGTTTGGATGAAAGAAATTTATTGTATTTAAGATGTGCAGTAAAACAAAATCACTTCGGATGGTGAAAACTTTCCTTTACAAACAATGAAGACGCTCTCTATCTCTAGGCTATTCCGTCCCTCTATTTATATTAGAGGTTATCTAATATATTAGTGTGCATGCATTAGCCTACTTAGCTTAATGGGTCCCATGAAACACAGCTGGATTAACGCCTTGTCCAGATAGTCCCCTGTGAAAAGACCTTCAGCTCGCTAAACATCTGGATCCAGTGTTCCATTCCTTGTCTTCTCATCACTCCCCACCAACTTTCTATTCTTTGGTTAGCAGTGCTTACTCCTGTTAAAAAACTTCATTATCCTGCTCTATTGTCTTCATCATTTCGTCTCAAGTACACCTGCATGTCTCTCAAGACCACATTCTCGGTTCCCATGTCGGTGCGCAAAAGTCTTGGATAGCCCCCCACCCTTTCTATCGCCTCTGTATAGTAGCCCCCAAACACACGTGGATCACTATTTGTGAAGGCAGCCCTGAGCCAAATAATCTTTCTGCTATATCCATCAATGCAACCATTTATGCATATGCCATAAGGCTTGAGCTTGTCATAAGAATCGATGTGCCATATGAAATTAGGAAAAGTATTGCCTGGGTTTCAGTCGTCGTCTGCGGCGGCACTGGGTGCTTTCAGGGTCAACTGCGCTGAGAATGATGCGCACATCTTCTTTTCTCACGCGCAAACCATGTTCTATACATTTATAGTACATCCAGCAGTACCCATGTAACCTCAGAGCCTTGGAGTTCGTTCAAAATGAACTCTATAATATGACCTAAATCGTCATACTCACGACGGCGGAGACAGTTCGTCCTCAGCATCCTTTTTAATGTGCTTAAACTCATAACCATGCCATGCTGGGTGGCTAGAGTTCTCAATATTTCCTTATACGCCATGCCCAAACCATGGTATACCCTGACCAGATCCATCTCAAGGGCTACGAAATGGAAATGTAAGCTACTCGACCAGTTTCCACTATCTCCTGGATTGTTGACTAATAGCCTTTTTGTGCACACAATTTATTCGAGCACACGTTTTAATTATTCGTGGGTGTGTTTTTTAGCTTTTTTTAGTCTAGCTTTTTTTTTATTACGAAACTAGACACTCTAACACACCTTATGTGATTTTGGGAACTCTGTGAGGAATGAAAATGAAATATATGATGATAAAACTCATGAAAACGCAAGATCTGGACATTTTATCTGGACGTTTGATCTTAACTCGGCTTTTGATGGTTGCCGCTTTGTTTTCGAATCAGTCACTGATTAGTCTATCAGTGACATGCACGCCAGGTCAAAATCAGGTCATTTATTTTCGTGGGTTTATCACTAGGTGGCAGGTCTCGTTAGATCTCTTCCCAGAAACTTTGCAGGCAACACTTCTTAGGTGCTGAAGGGAGAAATGAAAAAGTCGAAGAAAAAGATATTGCAGCAGGTGCGTTTTCGCCAGACAACGCTGGATGAGTCCACCTTTCTACTAAGACAAGATGACTCTGACCACAACAGGTCAAAAACATTATAAGGAGTGACTGAACACCGTGCTGAGGAGGGAGTTCCATCACCACCACGAGCCGGGCCTAGCGAAGTGGGTGGTAGGCCGAGTCGCGCTTGCAAGAGGGCACGCCCTTGGCAGAGTGCCGAATATGTCGGTGATAGTGACTCATAAAAGACGCAATATCTCCATTTCTAGAAAAAAAAGATTTTGATGAAAATTAGCCACTGTTTAGCTTGGGATTGCTCAGGAACAGAGGCGTGTAGAAATACACAGTTTGCACCCACTGAGAGCTTAAAGTCTCACCTTTCAAACGAGCCATTGTATGTGTTCATAGCTATAACACAGAATATGCTGTGGCTGTACAAAAATCATCAACAATGGTCTAGATTGCTGGCAGTCTAGGACAAAGCTTCCGAAAACAGCTTGGCATTCAAGCTAAGTTAAGTTCCCATGGTAAGTTTCCGGAAATTTGCCGGAAATTTTCCGCCCCTTTGCAACCCTAATTCTGAAGCATGAGAGGCGTAGTATTGTAGAGATCAGCACTGCGTGTGTACACGTGTGTGTGTATGTGTGCTTATGACATTTGCTGGTCGTTTTAACCTTGTAAACGTCATTTTTCAACCAGTTTTCACGTAGGGGGGAGGGCCTAGGAGAATTTTTTTGAGCCGGGGGGAGGCCCCTGGAAAAAGAATTTTGACCAGGGGGGAGGGCCAGGCAGAACATTTTTAACCCGATCGTCTGGGGTGATTAAAAGTGTTGATTAAAATAAAGTCCTCTGCAATGTCTGCAGCAAGGAATTTGCATATCACCGGAGTTCATCAACTCTAAAGTCGCACATCAATGCAAAGAAATTGTGTTGACATTGAGCGGAGTGTTAATTTATTTTCATTGTGTCCCCTAGGTTATATCTGTGGCCTGAAATACCTTGTATGTGAAAAACAACTTCCCGAAGCACTTTTGCATTTACAGCGGGGAAAATAAGTATTGAACACGTCAACATTTTTGTCAGTAAGTATACTTCCAATGAGGCTATTTGCATGAAATTTTCACCAGACATTAGTATTAACTCAGATAATCCACCCATATAAAAAAATCCAAACATTAAAGTCCATAGGTCGAGTTATGTGCAATAAAGTGGAATGACACAGGAAAAAAGTAATGAACACGCCTGCTGAAATTTCTTAAATACTTTGGAAAAGCCTTTATTCGTAATGACAGCTTCAAGGCATTTCCTGTATGATGACACTAATCAGTCAGTATTCTGGTGTGAGTTTGGCCCATTCTTTTAAACAGATAGTCCTTTATATTGAAGATTTCAGGGGTCCCTCTTGTGAATCCTGATCTTTAGTTAACTTCCAAAACTGTTCAATTGAATTGAAGTCAGGGCCTTGATTTCCTTTCTCTGAAACCAATTGAGAGTTTCCTTTGCTGAATGCTTTGGATCATTGTCCTGCTGGAAAGTCTAGCCATGTCTCATCCTCATCATCCTGGTGGATGTAAAGATTCTCCCAGAACAAAATGACTCCATTCATCATTCCTTCAACTGTATGAAGTCTGCTAGTACCATGAGATGAAAAACAGCCCACACCATGATGCCACCACCTCCAAACCTCATTGTTGGTATGGTATTTTTAGTGTGATGCACAGTGCCATTTCTCCTCCAAATGTAAGTAAGTTACATTTTTAACCAGAATACATTTTCTCAGTATTTCATAGGATTGTTCAAATAGCAAACTTTCAACGAGCTTCGACATGTTTTTCTTCAGCAATAGAATCATGCTGGATGAGCGTGCATAGAGGCCATGGCGGTGGAGTGCATTACCTATGATTTTCTCTGTAACAATTGTACCTGCTGCCTACAAATCTTTCTGGAGCTTTCTCAGAGTGGTCCTTGGCTCTTGGGCTACTCTTCTGACTATCCTTCTGACTTCCTGGTCAGAAATCATGCAAGGAGATCCTGTGCATGGCCAGTTGATGATGTAGTGATGTTCCTTCCACTTGCAGATAATGGCTCCAGTACTGCTTGCTGGATGATTCTGAAGTTTTGAAGTGCATCTGTAACCAGTTCCATTGATATGTTTTGCAACAATAAGGTTGCAAAGATCTTGGGAGAGCTCTTTGCTTTTACCCATCATGAAATGTTTCTTGTGTGACACCTTGCTAACAAAAAAACTTTTTATAGCCCACCAGTATGTACTAAACCAGGTTATATCAATTTGCACAGATAGGAGGGATACTTTCTCTAACTACTTATAGATTCCAGTTTGTTCCTTGCCATTCCTTGCGTTTGTGTACTGCTTTTTCTGGTACTTTTTGTAGCGTGTTCAATACTTTTTCCCCTGTGCCATTCCACTTTTTTACTCATAACACTACTTTTAGACATTAATGTTTGGATTTTTATATATGTGTGGATTACCTAAGCATATTAGGTCATATCATAGATTATTATGGGCATTATTAAAATAATAATAAAAGAGTTTTTGAACTTTAATGTCACTAATGCTGACATTAAAGTTTTAAAATTAATCAATGATTCATTTGAATTTAAATATTTAAAATACTTTCACAGCAAAAATTATATATGCGATTAATTTAGATTAATCACAGAGTATGTAATTAATTAGATTATTTTTTTTAAACGATTGCCAGCCCTAATAATAATGTTTCAAATTTTTGGGCTAGTGCTACAAATCTATTCACCTTCGCAGCGCCAGCAGGCTACTTGCTGTGCAGCCTGCACACACACACACAGGCATGCCAAACAAGCTCACACAAAAGTTTGTGGGGGTGGAGTAGAAGATGGATACAAATTGATTAGTGTGATTTATGTTCGTGGAACGGATGTACAGGACTGAGCGGCGGTCATATTTTGTACCGCTATGCGGTACATCTAGTCCTCTTTGCTTCTGACTTTCATCATATTACTCTTTTTAACATTAAACTTAAAACGATGGTTCGGAGTAATTTCACCCTAGGGTCCTTTGCATCATGAACTTGAGCCAAACACCCCCCCAGAAGCTTCTTTCCCTTGGTCGAACATTGGTTGAGTTAGCGATATCAGGCGCATGGCTTAGTGCAGGTGCTAACAGAACCAACGGTGTATCTCGTAAATTACCCCACTAATAATGCCCGGAATGATACTAAACTTCTACAGTAGTACAAATATGTTCTATACTCGAGGCATTGGAAAGTTTGTAAGTACACCAGGAGTTTATTTAAATAACACTTGCTGGATGGTTTCTACTCTCTGCTGCTACCACTACCGCTGGGTCGACGCTTCCATACTCATAAAAATGAATATTGCGAGAGACTTATCTCATCTATGATCCCAGAAAGATGTTCTTGGATCTTAAGGATATGTGGATTCAATTCATTATGTTTTCTATGTCATTAGATAAAATAAATGTTCAAAAAACGAACATTTATTTTATCTAATGACATAGAAAACATGATGAATTCAATCCACATATCCCTACACTATAAGCAACTACTGTATATCCAAGTGTAGCCTAATAATTTCAATATCAATATGATGTATTCAAATTACTAATTATGTTTAGCTATTAGTAATTATGCAGATAATAAAATACTATAAATTCTTAACAAAATATATAAAGTTTATATTAATTCCAAAATATGAAATAGAAACCTATGACAAAGGCCAGCCTTTCTCAAACATCTTTGACCTGAGGCCCGGTCATGGCAGACTTTGGGGTCATAGAGTCCACCTACACACTTATAGCACTGATGTTAATGATCACACATGCACACACATGCACACTCACATTAACACACCCACACACACAAACACCCCCACACGCACACAAATAAAAACACACATGCAGGCACACGCACACACATGCACACTCACATTAACACACCCACACACACAAACACCCCCACACGCACAAACACCCCCACACGCACACAAATAAAAACACACATGCAGGCACACGCACACACACACAGATAAACATACACATAAACACACACATGCACAAAGAAGCACAGATATACACAAAAACAAACACACAATATGCGCACACACACCCACACGTGATTTATTTTTGCGGAGAGAATGTGCAGGACTCTACGATCTAGTTTAGATTGTGTTACTACATCTGGCTTCCTGGTTAATACAAAAAATCCTGTTCATTAAAACATTAAACTGTTGTTACTCGGACTGATTCACTGGGAGTGTAGTTTAAAAACACTCTTAAGCGGGGTTCACATTGCACATTCAAGTGGCAGTGCTGCGCTATGAAACACGTTATTTTCATGTGATGGCTTGCGCGCACAAGAACTGGCCTGCCACTGCGCCGAGCAAAGCACACAGCAAGCAGCATTTTGCCTCTTATGCCGCTCTTGCCGCGGTGGAAGTTCAATCATGTTGAACTTAGACTGTGGCGCGCTGTAAGTCATTGGTATTTTGTGCTGAGTTTGACGGCAAGCACTACAAAAAAAAACATGGGACATTACTCAACCAAGAGCAACCTAGCGGCGAGCACAGCACATGTCACGTGCAATGTGAAGTCCCTATTACCTTGGAGTTAATCAGGTAGGCTATTCATATGATCGGTCCCAAAGGTAGAGGTTAAGCTATAAATGAGTAATCCATCTAGTCCCTGAGTTCACAACAAAACAGAAAACAGGCAGTGCATATAATAGCTGTATGACACCATTTCAAATACAACATGTTTCTATATCATTAATGTACCTGTAAATGGTCTTTGATATAGCCTAATGACCATAATACTGCAATATGATGTTACTTGGTGTGTGATTCTATGTGGATATGTTCAAATGCTACCTCTAGACTATTATTAAGATACATGTGAATTATGCTTGAGATGATGGACAACTTGTCTGATTTTAAATTGTTTGTTTATTCTGGACTGCAGGGATCTGTTTATAAGCCTATGTGCTTCTTGTTGGCATTTGTCCTTTATATCCTAATCATTACAGTCAACTTAACTTTGATCTTAACAGTGATCATGGAAAAAAGCCTCCATGAGCCCATGTATATTTTCCTCTCTAATCTATGTGTGAATAGCCTTTACGGAACTATTGGTTTTTACCCTAAATTTTTGCTGGACTTGCAAGCTGATACTCACACAATAACATACAGTTGGTGCATAACACAAGCTTATGTGATTTATACCTCAGTAATGTGTGAAATCACTCTTTTAACAGTGATGTCTTATGACCGCTACGTGGCAATTTGCAGACCACTGCAATACCACAGTATTTTGACTCCACATGCTGTGCTTAAACTGCTTGTAGTGGCCTGGGCTTATCCACTTTTGACATCAGTAGCATCTGTTATTCTTACTCTCAGAATACCCATTTGTGGATCTCACATTCGTAAACTATTCTGTGATAATCCTTCAATACTAAAGCTGGGTTGTTCTCTAGCCATAGCCAACCAGGTTTGGAGCATGTTACTTATTACGGCTTACTGTATACAGTTTGTTTTAATTTTAATTTCATATGCTCGTATTGTACAGGTTTGCATATCATCCAGTGAGGGCAGAACAAAGTTTGCCAAAACTTGTGTGCCCCATATTTTGGTTATAGCCATCTTCATCATGACAACACTGTTTGACGTATCATACAGTTGGGTTGGTTCAGAAAACCTGCCAATTAGTGTACGCAATGCATTGGCTATACAGTTTTTGATTCTCCCTCCACTATCAAATCCAATAACTTATGGGCTTCAACTTCCACAGATCCGGAAAGCAGTATTCAGACAAGGTTGTAAACATAAAATGTGTCACCAGAGATGATTGTCTTAGTCATTAATAAGCATTACCAAGAGGCGCCTGGAGGAATGAATGTTTATGGTAGGTACGCACACCCATCATGATTTTTACTTCACAGAAAAATGTAAATGCCTACTGTCATGCAGTTAATGGGATACTGTGCAGAGTTGTTGTGGAGTAGCAAAGTTAAAGTACAAACCTACAATGTAAAAAAAAAATCTTTGTCTTTAATCTTAATCTTTAATTGTTAATTAAAATTGTTATCCATGTCCTGGGTTTGGTAATTGGTGGATATCTCACTCTTAAATTAAATGATATGTTGATTTACTCATGAAAAGCTCTATTCATTGTTTTGACACACTGTGGTACCAACTCTTAGTTATTATGACCGCCGTGCAGCGAAGTAGCGGTCATATAGGTTTAGTCAGATTTTTTTTTCTTTTTTTTTTCGCATGGCCAATTTTCCATCAAGGATTCCCGGGACACTGAAAGACCAGGGTACACGAAACTTGGTGGGTATGTAGCCCCACATGGATAGCATGGAACCATCGTTTTTCGTTTTGATCTGTAGCCCCCCTGCTGGACTGGACCCCCTGAAAGGAGGGTAGGGCAGACACAGTTTTCTGTGAATATTTCGAGAACCGTAGGGTTTAGGAGGACCACCTTTTTTTGTATGTTTTTATATGTTGTATGTTTTTTTTTTTGTATATTTTTTGCGTATGTTTGCCTCCAGGGGTCATGTTAACACACATCCATTCACATTCATATGACACATACTCACACAGTAGACATATGTACGCAAGCATGCACATGCACACACATACTGTAGGCACATACACAGGCACACACACACACACACACACACCAACACATAAACATAAACATGTACACGCACACATGCACACAATTCAAGAATTTCTCAGAATTATGAACAGGCAAGATGGGGGTGGGGTTGTATAAAATGTATTTTACATGTGAAATCTATGAACTAATCATGTTTTGGTACTTGTTGTCTAGCAGATACCAGTGAGAATTGAGTGTGCATAATGCAATTCAATAAGACAGTTATTATTAGAATCATATATGCCTTTCAGCATGACTTATTTTTGTGGAAAAAATGTGCTGGACTGCCGGAATACCAATATTACTATCTGGGCTCCAAATTACGGAAAATGTATTTTCATGCATTTTTGCCTTTCATCTATACAAAAACTCTGTTTTCGACCAATTAAAACAGATATTTTTTAACACTGACACTGAATTTGGGTTCAATGGGTGGAGTCGGATATGTCTGAATATAGTTTTGGGGTTGTTAGCTTGTTGCTATGGATTTGGTTCAGCGCTGGCCAACCGAGGATTAAAATAAGTTCATTTAACAATTTTGTAAAGTAGACTTATTAATATCAATGAATACATACATCCATGTCATATTTTTAACATGTTTCATACATAATTCAAATGTGTGTTCACTTCTGCTGTTTTGGTTAGCTAACAATTATGCAGTACTTCTTCAAAGTGCTTAAAACCATATTTTGTTGGGACATAACATGTAGTGATTGTACAAGAGTATGCAAAGTCATCTTCATCTTGTGAGTGTTTATTGGCAGATTAGGCGACCTTCCGTGCATTACTGCCACCTACAGTATCACGTCAATGTTCGGTAGGGTGCAAGCGCGGATATAGGAGGAGGAGTTGGCAAATGCCGTGCAAATCACTGTGCAAAAACCACTGACGTTAATGCTAGGTAGCTAGTGGAAGATTGATACGAAGATATGTTAGGTTACGTTAATATTTGATGTAGTAAGAATATAGTAGTTGGTTAATGAGAATTTTCATCTTGGGATTTAACAGGGAACCTGTGCCCACGTTGTTGGCTTAGTAGCCTACATTACGTCGAGCTGCTGCAAACGCGAGAGACGTCCTGTAGGCTACTGTTGATGAAAATATACCCCGTTTTCTAGCCTCTCGGGGTACCTGCTATCAGTATTACACGTCCCCCCTTTGACCATGGTTATCCGTCAGAGTTTTTTGAGTTAATAAACTCCATAAATAACCATTAATTTGTCATTTTATGCCTCCTCCCGGTTGTTTCCTATGGAGTTGTCCGAGCTGATGTCTGAGTCCCGTTGAGGCTGGACTGTCATTGGCTCATCAGCGTTCTAAGGGTGGCGCTTAGCGACAGGTCAATTCAACCAGGGCCCACGCACTTAGGTCTCAAAAAATTCTGAAAAAATTACCAGGTGTACCTATGTTACCCAGGAGACACACTGTAAAATTACTTTTATGTAAGATCAATACTTTCCAAGATACAGCCAGTTTTACAGGAGGATGGGGTGTCGATTTTGTTCGGCCTCTTTTTTTTGTCAAAGTTCACAAGCCCATAGCGCAAGAACTAAACCATGTAGGAGGCTCACATTTTGCATGCTGGTACATAAAAAGGAATAGTATGTAACAGAATCGTAACATGTGGTCTGGATGATCCTGCATGGTCATAGCTGTCTCTCAAAGTTGATCAAAATTGTATTGGAGTTTTTGGCTGGGCTCTGTTTAGGCCTTCAGAAGACATATTTGTACTCAGCATAGGCTCTTGATTTATGTTCCTTACTGAGAAGTGGAAACACTCTCACAAAAGAGTCGCTTTGGTTAAAAAGCGTCAGCCAAATGTAATGTAATGTAATGTAAACAAAAAGCAATGAACAGAAAATAAATTCCTTCAGGGTCTGAACAGCAGACCTCACAAGTCTGAGAAATCATTTTGGTTCTCATTTTCAGAGCACCCAAACACCTTGTGGGAATATACAAAGATTTCTTTTATATTTTTTTATTTATTCTCCATGGTCCTTCCTTTTTTTTAAAAAAAAACACCAATTCAACTTGTCTTATGCAAATCTTTCTTTTTTACTTTCCACCCTGAACATGGGCAAGATGCACCATTGAGATCAATATGTTTTGTATAGAGTTACCACAGGTTACTCTATACAACCACAGGTGGCACTGTGGTAACTCTATATAAAAAGAGAGTTGATTCGGGAGACGGCTGCAAAATCTTTGTCATAAAGGGCTCTCAATTTGAAGGGAATTGGAAAAGAGTGGGCTCCCTGGAATTGTGTCAATTTGAAGGGAATTGGAAAAGAGTAAGCTCCCTGGAATTGTGTCTGTATCTAAACTGTTGAGCCTCCTGTGATAAGAGTGAAAATCTTTGAGAAGTCTTTTTTGTCCAATTGTTGGAGCGGAAGTGTTGGAACAAACATTAGGCCCTTGGAGACTCAGTTTGAGTGGGAGTCAATTGAAAATGTCGAGAGGGATTTAAGACGTTATCAATCAGTGGGCTTGTAGAAAACACTGGCCCCTGGAGGAGATTAAACCGTGGAGGTATTATAACTGGAGAGAGTGACTAAGTCCCGCCCCAATTCATTTCAATGGACCATGCTAGCTACTTCAGCCAAAAAAGTTTGAAATTGACCGCAGCCATCTTTACGAAAATGGCGTTTCATGGGTGTTCGTTTCCGGCACCAGCTAGAATTAGCCTATTAGATTCCAAGTTACAGACAGAGACCATAGGCGTGTTCGTCTTCATGCAGATCTGAACACGCCTAACTTAAGGTACAACAGTATGTCGTTGATGAAGATTGGACATTCCCTCAGAGGCAAAGAAGTTGTTCGGGAACGCGCTTCACCTCGTTATAAGCGCAAATTTATTTAATTGGTTGGAATAACATTTTGGGAATGGTGGTAGAAGTTTGCCCTGTCTCTGAAGTCCTGGGTTATTTAATGTGATGTTCATATGTGATAATAAACAATGCAAATCAATATTGAGTCACTTTAGGCTACACAAATAATGATCCCTAAATGCTATATTTGGACAGGTTCTATTACGCAATAGGCTATCCAACGAAAATGAACGCCCAAATGCCATGCTAAGTGGCTGAATCTAACCCTTCAAATCCTGACCCCCTGGTTTAAATGACCAAACCAAAAGTCAAACATCACCCCGCCGTCTTTTTCAACCAGTGAATTTTGTCCCTGTCATTGATCTGGAAGTAGCCTGGTGTTACCATCCTACGTACTTCCGGCCAAAATTTGATTTCAGCCTCGCACGTAGTCTGGCCCAACCCACAGTATGCGGTTCGCGTACGACCGCGCCAATCAGCGAACAGTTGAGTGATGACGCGGAACTTGCCTGCCAAGTTGCTTGTAGTCCAGCGAAGCTTGTAGTTCAACAGCACAGCAACAATGGCGACGGAGGAAGAGACGCTAGAAGCTATCCACGAAGTTGTCGCAACTCTCGAGGGCATCACGCAATTAAAGCAGGAGCAAGAGGCTTGTCTTGTCAATTTTATAAATGGACGTATAACTCTCCTTCCAACTGCGGAAAAGTTTGATTTATCAGATGGTGATAGCTAAACCTAAACGCACAAGTGTACTACATGCATCACTACTTATCATGTTTTCAAATAAACGTTTGCTGCTCGTTATTCTCCCCTCTACTCTCAAATTACCTTAACAAAATCAATGCGGCATAGGCCTACTTAAGGAATGGAATGTTAGCTACTAGCTACCCTACCGAGCGGGGCTCAAGGCAGGGTGGTGTGTCTTGACGTGAGCTAGCTGGTTACCGAGCGGAGCTTAAGGCAAGGCTGCTGTGATTGTGCTTGACTGGGACTAGCGGTTACTGAGCTGGGCTCAAGGTAAACCGCTCCGTGTTTGTGTTTGACATAGGCTAGCCTGTGGCCGAACACAATCCTTTTCCGGTTCCGGTCGGCGTGCTCCGTATGTAACTACCTAAACTTCCAAACTTATCTATCTTAAATCTCCTTGTTACCATCTACTTTCTACGGATTTACTGGCTACCGATTATATCTCGTGAACAAACTCTTGCATAAACTGTTGTTGCTCGAGGCTTTGGATTATCGGACTCTATAACCTTGATCGTCAAACTTTTCTGTCAAACGTTAACGTTAAACGTGGGCTGCAAATAATACCGGGCCAAGGAAACGATATCTGGAAGAAGAAAGCATCAAATTCCTTCTAACGTCTCTCAAAACTAGTGACTCAATATAAAAGTGAGATCTTCTCAGATTACTTACCTGCTACCTGTGTTCGAGTTATCAAGGAACTGCACGATATCGCTGTTGCTAGTCAACTAGCAAACAAACGTTTAAAAAACAGTTGACACCGGCGAGCCCTCGCCGCGACACGATGCCTCCCCTCAGCTGTGCACCAGGCTGCGACTCATGCGTCCTTCTCAGCGAAAAGATAGTGGAACTCGAAGCCAGAATAGCGACCCTCCATCAGATTGAGAAGGATGAACAGTTCCTCGACACCATTCTCTCCGTAAGTAACGTTACCTCTCTTGCACACACAAATGCCAGATGCCCTGATTTCACTCTGTCCTCCAATACTTTAACCATGCCATGCACTAATGCAACTTCTGTCCCTGTTGCCTCTCCCCGGCCTCTGCTGAGAACCAAGCCTGCTCTGCTGGCCAGCTCCACTCCACACCAGCCTGAGCCATGGCGTAGAAGCAAGCATCACAAGCACGGCAGACGGTCCGGACGGCACCCAGGCCCAGCCCAACCTATACGACTGGAAAATCGCTATGCCATTCTGACCGAGGATGAGGAGCCCCTCCAGCCCCGAGACAACCATCCTGGTCCCTCCTCAAAGTCGGCGCCCCCCCGACCCCCTCCTCCCCGGACCTCATCAACCTCCACCCTGGTCATCGGCAGTTCCATGGTCAGAGACCTCTGCATTCCCCCATCATGTAGCGGTCCCTCCAAGGTCTACTGCTTCCCTGGTGCCAAGGTCCTTGACATCCAGCAGAAACTCCCAAGCATCCTGGCCCGCCACACCAAGGTCAACAACATCATCGTACACGTGGGCACGAACGACATCAGAGATAAGCAGTCAGTAGCACTGCAGGAAAACTACAAAACTCTCATCACCACTCTGATGGGCACAGAAAAACGCTTTGTCATCTCTGGGCCTCTCCCTACCTACAGAAAAGGTGCTGAGAGATGGTCCAGACTGTTCGATCTCCACACCTGGCTCAAACGCTACTGCGCTTCCCTAAGCATCCCCTATGTCAACAACTGGGGCTTGTTCTGGGAGAGGCCCAGTATGCTGAAGCGTGATGGTCTCCACCCAAACCAACATGGAGCCAGGCTACTCTCTGACAACATAGCGTCCACACTGAGACATTGACATTCTGTAGAAAATATTACAGATTCACGCCCCCCAGGTATTGATTCGAATGGCATTATACATGTGGATGAGTCTGAGAATGTTTTCTGCAGGGTAACATACAATACTACTACCATAGATCAAGCTGCTTCATGCAATAGCATGACTTATGCTTATAGTTCTATTCCAACGTTGATTTCTACCCAACGTATAGTAAAAAGAAAAGACAAATTTAAAACTAGAAACCTAACAAATATTCTTTCCATACCTCAGCATATTCCTCAAAAGCCAGAGGCATTTTCAGCTAACATGGGTTTACTAAATATAGGTGCACTTACTACCAAAACCTTTGCAATCAATGATTTTATTAGTGAAAAAAAATTGGATTTTCTGTTTCTTGTTGAAACCTGGCTGACTTCAGACAGCGAAGCTGTTCTTGTTGAGACTTGTCCCCCAAATTATAATTTCTTCCACTCAATTAGACAAGGCAAACGAGGTGGTGGAATTGCCTCCATTCTCTCAAACAAATATAGTTGCACACGAGTCAACTTTGGCGAATTCGCTTCCTTTGAGTATATTGCCCTCACTCTGAAGGCTGACCCAGCTGTACTTCTATTAACCTTATACCGCCCTCCTAAACTATGGACTGGCTTTCTCGACCAGTTTTCTGAACTTATGTCGCTCATCATCACTAGCTATGATCGGATAATTGTAAATGGCGACTTCAATATTCATGTCAATAAGACAACTGATGCTAAAGCCAGTAAGTTCCTTAATGTGTTGGACAGTTTAGAGCTAAAGCAGCATGTTACAGGACCCACCCACAACCTTGGCAACACCCTCGATCTAGTCATTTCCAGAGGGATAGAAGTCACAGACTTATCAGTAAATGATATAAATATGTCTGATCATCATTGTGTATCTTTTAATATTGTACTACATACTCCAAAAATTCATCCCGAAATTGCAATCAAATCGCGACTCTTGGACATTAGAGCAGAACAGCAGTTCATAGCTCTTATAGACTCCATAAATTTAGATATTTTACATCATCCCATTGATCAAATGGTAGAGGCTCTCAATCGTGAATTAGGCGCTCTGCTTGACAGAGTGGCACCCTTAAAGACTAAAAAAAGGCCCTGTAGCAAACTGACACCTTGGATGAACGAAAATATCCATGATCTAAAAAGATCATGTAGGAAAGCTGAGAGAACATGGAGAAAAACTAAGTTACAGGTTCACCGTGCCATTCTAAAAGAAAAAATTGCAAATTATAATAGAGCTATTCGGAATGAGAGGAGGAACCACTTCTCTAAGGTAATTGCTGAAAACAGTGGAAACTCTAGGGTGTTGTTCTCTACCATTGATAGGCTATTGCATCAAACACCTTTTGATACACTCAGTCAGGCATCCTCTCTAAGATGCGAAGAATTTGCAGACTTCTTCAAAAACAAAGTCATTTCTATAAGGGAGGCTATTGGTAACACAAGTAATATGTTTGATAGTACACCCAAAAACAGCCCCCCAAAATTAAGGTCCTTTAGCACTATTACTCAATCTGAGCTTGGTAAAATTATAACTCAAACCGGCTCCTCAACATGTGTTTTAGATCCAATCCCTACTACATTCCTCAAAAAAGTATATGATGGCTTAGCTCCCTTTTTTCTCAAGGTAATAAATACCTCATTAGAAACAGGTATATTTCCAACTGCTTTTAAAACCGCTGTTGTGAAACCTTTACTTAAAAAGTCAAATCTTGACCATACCAATCTGAGCAACTACAGGCCTATATCAAATCTATCGTTTTTGAGCAAAGTACTTGAAAAAGTTGTTTGTAATCAGTTAAATACCTTCCTCAACGAAAACAGTATCCTTGAAAAATTCCAATCAGGTTTTAGATCAAATCACAGCACAGAAACGGCTCTAGTAAAAATAGTCAATGATCTCAGACTAGCTACCGACTCAAACAAAGTCTCAATCCTTATTCTTCTGGATTTGAGTGCGGCATTTGACACCATTGATCATAGCATCCTAATTCACCGCCTTGCGAAGTGGGTGGGTCTCTCTGATAATGCTCTAAACTGGTTTCAAACCTACATTACTGGCAGAGATTTTTATATCAGTCTAGGAGATCATGTATCTGAAAAACATGACTTGCCTTTTGGTGTGGCCCAGGGGAGCTGCCTTGGTCCCCTGCTATTTTCTCTATATATGCTTCCATTGGGAAACGTCATAAGTCAACATAATGTAAACTTCCACAGCTACGCAGATGATACCCAATTGTATCTTTCTGTTGAGCCAACTAACCCAGATGGCCTTTGCTCCCTCACTGCATGCCTAACCTCCATTAATCAGTGGATGAGCAAAAACTTTTTGAAACTAAATGATGACAAAACAGAGGTACTTCTGGTTGGACCAAAACTAAAGCGAGATATTATTCTTAGTAATCTGGGGAACTTGGCACACCAGGTCAAACCAAAAGTAACAAGCCTCGGTGTCATCTTAGATGCAGAGTTAAGTTTTAAGCCCCATATCAGTAAAGTTACTCAGACAGCCTATTTCCACTTGAGAAACATTGCCAAAGTGCGGCCCTTTTTAACTCAACAAGATGCAGAAAAACTAATTCACGCCTTTATCACTAGCAGGTTAGACTACTGCAATGCACTTTTCACTGGTCTTCCCAAAAAACATCTAAAGAAATTGGCACTCATACAGAACTCTGCGGCTAGACTTTTAACTAAGACTAAGAAGAGAGAACACATCACCCCTGTGTTGGCTGAACTGCACTGGCTCCCTATTTCCTATAGAATTGATTTTAAGGTTATGTTAATTACTTACAAAGCTCTGAATGGCATAGCACCTTCATATATCTCTGAGCTTTTAATATCTTATCAACCACAAAGGAAACTTAGATCATCCAATTCTAATCTTTTAATCGTACCCAAAGTGCTCCACAAACAAAGTGGAGAAGCTGCGTTTATCCATTATGCCCCCAAACTATGGAACACCCTGCCTCTGTACATCAAGCAGGCGAGTTCAGTAAATATTTTTAAAAAAGATCTGAAAACATACCTGTACAGGAAAGCTTTTAGTTAACTCATCTTATCCTGTAGACTACATTTTCAGATTATTCTACATCTGCTACTATTGGAGGGCGCAGCCAGCCAGAAGCAGATGGGCTCCCCCTATTAAGTCAGGTTCTGCTCAAGGTTTCTTCCTGGAATATGGGAGTTTTTCCTTGCCACAGTTGCCATATGGCGTGCTTGTGGGGGGTAAGAGGGTTAAGGCTGCCAGTCTTATGACGTCATTTTCTATATTTTTGATATGTTGCTGAGCATATCATAAACAGCAAAGAAAAGTGATTGATAATGACTGACTGACTACTATTGTGTTACATGCTTCAAATGTAAAGCACTTTGAGCTGCATTCTGTGTATGAAAGGTGCTATACAAATAAAGCTTTATTATTATTATTATATAATTAACACAAAGTACAACTGGCCAAGGTAAATTGAAAATATTCCCCAGTAAAGCCTTAGCAAAAGTTTAAACCACCAACCTGAAGTTGAGTCCGCCTCCAAATATAAAGAAGTTTAGAATCTACAGTAGAGGAAGGATAGATGGTATAGCACATCCAATAAATGTAATCAAGGTTCATAGGGGGCCATATTTTGCACCCTGGCGTAAAACTTGTTTTCCATCCAGTGCGAAGTTTAATTCCTTATTTTGCACGTTTAATTTTTAAACAATGCGCCCAGGGGTGTGCCAATTAACAACTTAGGGAGTGGCTTAGCACAGTGTCTAAAAATCGCTATTGTACACCTGGTCAGATGTCTATGGCGAGTTGTTTATAAGTTATTTTAAGAGCGCATTGTCAACAGTCATATTGGTGCACCTATCATCCATGAACGCACACCAGCAGTGTTGTAATGTAACGGAGTACAAATACTTTGTTACTGTACTTAAGTAGACATTTCACGTATCTGTACTTTACTTCGCTATTTAAATTTATGTCAACTTTCACTTTTACTCCACTACATTTCCTAGATAAAATGTATACTTTTACTCTGTTATATTTCCACTAAGCATCTTCGTTACTCGTTACTAAAACATAAAATTAGAAGAAATGTGTGCGACTGCAATAAGGGAGGTTTGGCGAATCACTGCTCCTAGATTGCATTACGCACGCTGCGCGATCTATTTCAGCGCGTGTTTGTTGCTAAAGAGGAAGACGTACAACTGAAACCGCCATGAGCACGAGCATCTACTGGAGGATCTCCCGTTATCATAGACGACCACCTCGACAATAGTGGTGAACAGGGTAAGGGTGAAGATAACGTCATACACCCGTGGCCGTATTTGCAAGAAATGTTTCTGTACATTGGCAGCTTCTGTGAAGCTGAACACCCCGCTACCTGCCTCAGCGGCCTGTGAAAGGCTATTTAGCATCGCAGGACTTGTCTTCAGTCCAGGAAGAGTAAGACTGAATCAGGCCCGGGGCGGGTAATCGGGAGAATTCCCGGTGGGCCGCTTCACTTTTGGGCTGGTCGAGGAAAAAATATTGACATTTGTCACGTTAGTCTATCTTTTCTTAAAGTATGACACGTTCCGCATTCTGTGCATGACACCAATGCCTCTGCATGGGTTGTAGCCTACGCGAGGTAGTTCTCCCCTCCCAAAAAGAGTTGGTTGGGTCCATATAGCCCCTCTTTTCCAAAAAGTTTTCTCAGATACGGATAGCTGAGCCGGCCCTACAGTAGGCTAGACACAAGCGTCAGGAAGAATGGATGGTAGAAAGTGGCCAGGAGAGACTGAGCAGAAGATCAACCAGTCGACCACTGAAAATGATGAGCCCGAAATTAGTGATGAGAAGGCCATGATTACAGGGACAAGTAGAGAGGATAAATTAAAGTTATTTAATGTAAGAAAGAGCAATTACCCTACATGATTAACCTATATGCCTTGTTTGCTCAGAAGAGGGTGTAGTAAAGGAGTAGGCTAAATCACCAAACAACAATATAGCCTGCAAAAAACATGTAGCCTAAACATTAGTTCAATATGCCTCTTTGTGGAAGCGTGGGATAGGCTACATTTCAAAGGCTTTCTTTCTTTCTTTCTTTCTTTCTTTCTTTCTTTCTGTTTTTGTTAACTTGTGGAATAGTGGAATATTTTTTGTTAACTTCTCAGTTGAAGTGAATTATTATATAACCTTTACACATTTGTTGAACCATGGTACTAATAAAAACTACAGGATAGTAATAGCTGAAATGTTGCTTCATTTATCCAATTTCCACCACTATGGAAAACGTGGGCCGGTCTTGGGCCTGAAACTCCCAGGCACTGAATTCTGGCAACTTTGAAAACCAGCTTCTTTTAAAGATGAACAGACATCTTTTCAGTTTCAACTAATGACTGGCATATTAGTAGCTGCTGGACATAGGTGGCCTGTGTGTGTGTGAGAGTGAGATGGTGACCTGGGGAGTAAGCCCTAGAAATGCTCATACCACATGACCAAAATGTTCCCCCTACAAGCAGGTCATTTAAAAAAAAAAAAAAGAAATAAGTTATTTATTTTTCATTTTTACCTGAAGTTCATACAAAAGTGAAATTTCTTGATGAGTGAGATTAACCTAACCTGGGAACCCTGAATATGCTTTATGCTTTACTATAAAAAAGCCAAAATAAAGTTCACAATAAAAATTCAAAATAATACCGCTTGCTTTTTACTTTTTACTTTTACTTCAAATGCATTAATACAAAGTACATTAAATATCAGAAAATTACTTTTGATACTTAAGTACAGTATATATCAGATATTTTAAGACTTTTACTTAAGTAATATTCTAAAAGGTAACTTTCACTTCTACCAAAGTCTTTTTCTAGTACGATACTTGTACTTTTACTCAAGTATTGCTTTCTAGTACTTTATACAACACTGCACACCAGCACACGTCCAAGCAAAACATTACAAATTGCACGATTACAATAGGAAACATAATTAGAATAAGATATTACGAAATACTGTACATTTCATGATTAGTAGTTATTCACTATCATTTGCAAATTGGTAATGACGGTTAAAAGTGATTAGGGGAGAGGCGACACGCATGGAGCACAGCTGAATACACACTGTCACAAGATATAAGCAACTCCTCTGCAGGATAATTGCTGTTTTATTCAGTCATTTGAGCAATATTAGGGTGTGTTGCTTTTTTCAGCCTATGTTTTCGATGGTAACCCATTGTCAGTCTATAGTGAAAGTAACTGCATATATTGTAATTGTCTTGTCGTTGACTGACACTAGGGCTGGGTGATATGGCTGAAAACTGTATCACGATATAAGTATTTCATATCGGTCGATATCGATAATTATTGATTTTTATTTTTTTTTATTTTATATATTTCAGATAAGGACCAGAAGGGAAAAAAAGTTACATTTAAACACTTTTATTTTAAACTTAACCTTCCTCAAGGATCAATCAAAGCAGGGAGAAGAAATAGCAACACAATCATGAAAAACACTTAAATAAATAATTGTGCACATAAGTCTGAATGAGCAGCACTGGTTGAAGCCTGGAAATATTGTAAACAAAGTAATTTGCTAGTTTATCATAGTAAGTCTACTGGTTCTGTTCAGTTTCCCCACGTGTGTTTAAGTTTTTAAAAATGACAGACTATCGCGACCCAACTCGTGAATGTGGTAGTTAACAAACTAGATCAGTGGTTCTCAAACTTTTTCTTTCATTCCCCACTTTGATCAAGGGGGCATTTTCGAGCCCCACCTATCCCTCATCGCTCTAAGAAAGTGGTAGGCAAGCTTAAAATTGTCAAATTTATTGAAATAATGACAAGTTCTAAATATATCCTCTTCAACAGAGTTAAAATCTGGTGCTGGTGCTGCAGATATAATAATAAATAAATATATAACACACATATTTCTGTTTTCCAGCAACATATTAGGAAGCAAAGGCCATTTTACAGCATTGTACAATATATTCAATGAAATGCCAACATGCTGAATTAAATGGATCCATAATCCAGTCATACTGAGCACTGCTGGTTGGGAAATATTTTTGAAATAAACTTTGCAGGGATGTGATGTAGGCCTACTGTTTAATACATGGGATCACAAGAGTCCCTACCAATCAGACGTTTCAGCGATTTCGCTCAGAAATCTCAAAGGCATAATACTGTCGTGATCGAGGCGCCTGTCCCATACTCAAGTTTTTTTGGTGAATGCAGTAATCTTATTTGCTAGGTGAGGTAGGTGCTTGTCTTTGCCTTGTAACCGGACATTTAACTCAAATGTATCGCTAAGATATATCAAATATATCGCTAAGATAGGCCAGCTTTGTCAAGAAATGTTCATTAGTGAATGTGCTTGCAGATTCAAACATGCGCTCTTCCTCCAAGAAGTGGCGACTCGGAGCTCAAACACGCGCGACACCACTTTTTCGGGAAAGCCACCTTGCCTCGCTGTGAAACAGTACAGCCTTTTGGTCAGCTACCTACCATCTCTTCGCAAAGTGTGGAGAATAGACGCGCTTTTAAGGGCCGGGTTTTGATGAAATTCACCACTCACAACAACGTTCAAAATCTCATGTAGGTCGGGACTAACTAAGCTGCCTTGACACGAGCGCTTCCCTGTGAATAACACAGTGCATCCATTGCGCATCGGGTGCTACCTGGGCCCAGGCTACAGATAAAAAATAAATTAAAAAAACTCCTGTTTTTCACGTCAGTTCGCGGCCCACCTGGCATGTCTCCGCGACCCAGTAGTAGGTCGCGACCCACAGTTTCAAATAATGGAGGAGTGCAAATGCGTGAAGGCTATGCTAGGCTTTAGTAAAGCATGGTTTAGTGGAATGACTAATCCATACGGTCTCGCAAGCAGCCTCCTTCAAATGCGCCGTTGAATGTCAAATTACCAATGCATTTATTTGACATCACACTTTGCGCCGTTAAAGAGAATGACAGATGTCATTCTCATTGGTTTAAAGGGACACCAGGCAACGTTTTCGTGTTAATTAATCATCTTCGTAAGTCGGTATATAGTTAAATGACTCATTACGGGGAGAATGAAGGCTCTCTCGCCCGCCCCTACTGCCTGTAGGAAGAATATCCCACTTGCAAGTTCAGTGTATCCTACCCGCCGACCGAAGCAGGATCAGTTTACAGCACAGAGGCAGGCTAACGAAACGCTAGAGATTGTTGCAAACGTGTGTATAATGGCAGAGCCGGCGAAGAAGCAGCGAAAACCCTTGACGGAAGACGCAAAGAAAAGGAAAAGAGCTTCAGACCAAGCGAGGGGGAGTTTCGTAGAGAAAAAGCATCAGGCTTGCCTGGTGTCCCTTTAAATGATGTTACGCCCCAAACACACCCATGACTGATTAAAAAACCTAGGAACGGCCTCAGCCGTGGCGCAACTGGCTGGGGCACCTGCACCATACACCGGCGACCCGGGTTCGATTCCCGCCCCTTGGTCCTTTCCGGATCCCACCCGACTCTCTCTTCCACTCGCTAACTGTCAATCTCCACTGTCCTATCAAATTAAAGGCATAAAAAGCCCCCCTCCCAAAAAAAAAAACCTAGGAACACCTTGTTGCGCCATGCGCTCGACGTTTCATAACGAAAACCGTCCCAATGTGGACTGGACATCCTACTAAATTTGAATAAGCTTTTGACGAGTGACAATGCGCTTTACAAAAAACATAAGTAAAAGGAAGCAAGGCTATGTACAGGACTAAGCAGCGGTCATATTTTGTACCGCTATGCGGTACATCTAGTTTGTTTAATTGTGTTCCTATTTTCAAATGACAGAAATTTAACATAGGCACAGAGTATCTAAAATCTATGTCCGGAAAGTCATTAAACATCTTATTTTAGACTTAGCCCACAGGGATTCATGCTGCACGTCTCATTACCTGTTCCTCCCAGTTTTGCAAATATTTATAGACAGCCCAAGCTTTCACCAAATGCTGTTTGTCAGAGACTATGATCAGAGCACTGCTTTGACACATGCAGAAAAATTAAACAATTGTAATTGTTATGTCTTACTGATGCTTTAAAGGTGCTAGAAACCTATTAATTGTACTTTCTCAAAGAATACTACACAGGATTGCTGTTGGTAAGGTAAGTTATAATGGGTACAAATATTTTACACTGAAATTAAATGACAGATGTGACTTAAATTGTACATATTACAGAATTTCTCATATAACTATCACTAATGAATGTCATTACTTATTTGCAGGGAATCATGGAGAATAAATCTTCTTTTACATCATTCATATTTATTAATTATGAGCTAATGGACCAACATAAATATTTGTATTTTACAATTTTTCTACTAACATACATTGTAACTATTGTCTTAAATACTTGCTTACTTATATTGTATAAGAAAAAAACCCTACATGAACCTATGTACATTTTCATTAGTAATTTAGCATTTAATGGAATATATGGCAGCACATCTGTATGGCCACATATTATGACTAAACTTGCTACACAGTCACACACAATCTCTTTGGTCAACTGTTTAATTCAGATATTTTGTTTGCACACTTATGGTGTTGTTGAACTGATGATACTTGCTATAATGGGATATGACAGATATGCAGCAATATGTACCCCCTTACACTATCATGCTAAAATGTCTCCAAGAAAAGTTAAAATTCTCATTGCAGTGGCTTGGCTTTTTCCTTTCGGTTCCTTTGCAATGTATTTATCACTTACAATTCAGCGGACTTTTTGTGACAATGTCATCCACAAAACTCATTGCCTAAGTTATGAAGTCCTTAAACTTTCCTGCCAAGATATTACTGTACAGAGCATGATTGGGCTCTTTCTCACGGTTGTGTATGTGGCCCCCCAGTTTTTTGTTATTTTCTTTTCATATGTTCAGATTCTGAGAATCTGTTTACATGCATCCAAAGAGTGTCAAAAGAAAGCACTTCAAACGTGCATACCACATTTGTTGACACTTATAAACTATGTTGTTGGCGTTGTTTTTGAAATGACCCAAGCGCGTATGAAGGCAACCCAGATTCCATATGGAATGTCTGTATTTATGTCTCTTTTTTTTTTGATTTTGTCACCACTGTTAAATCCTGTGATATATGGTTCTAGTGCACTTAAAGTATATATTCATCAGTTTTTTCAGAGGAGGAAGTTATCCCCAGTATCATGATAAATAGTGTTGTTGTCCTTTTAAAGTCATGTAAGCACCAATCCAGGAGTAATACTCAGTCTCTTCACAGCAAAACATGGCAAAGGCCCATATTCTGAAAGCAATGGGAATCAACAGTTACTTATCCGTTTTTCATCCAACACAACTGAAATATTAAGGGTAACTCTGGGGTTGAGGCACATTGTTGTAAATTAATATACACAATGATGTATTATTCCACAAAATGGTTTGTCTTCTCTATCAGGAAGCATGGTTCATCTCAAAGCATAGCATAAGATACAACTTGGCTCCAAATTCTACTGGTCTCTAAACTAACCCTCTTTAAGAAAACACTGGCAACACTGTAGCTGTGTGATTATCTCAGTGTTCTTGCAAAGGCTCATGGGAACACAATGAAATAATAATGAACTTAGGTGCTTCATATTAATCTTACACGATTCTGTTAAATTCATGGCTGTGGAAAAATATGTGAGTTCCATGTAATAACATTGTGTCAGAAAGAAAAATATGAGTTTCATGTTTTGTGGTTTAGTAACTGTGACAAACTCTTTTCAACTTGTCTTTTCCCCACCCCTACACTTACTTTACATGGTTCAATTAGAAAAATGAATTACTCAATTGGAATACTATTTGAACACAATAAAGTTCTTTTGAAGTTTTATGTAATTGTAAGGTAATATGGTTTGATAAATTGGAAAGTCCTGACTTTTCGTTTTTTTACAGAACACTGGTCATTATTGGGGAAACTAGATGTACCGCATAGCGGTACAAAATATGACTCCAAAAAGGCAGAGGCAGCAAGAGCATGAGGTGGTTACTGTCCACGTGAATCCATCATGACTGAGCGCAGAAACACAGAAACCAAGTGTTAAGGGTAGACGTGGTCGAGGCGTTGTGAGGTGGATGTTAAGTACTCAGAGATCTCAAGTAGCAAGATGGGTATTTATTTTTCCCAATTATGACCCACTGGGCAAAAATAATTAATAAAAGGTTTAACCAAAACAAAATAATAATAAAAAAAAAATACTTTCAATAAACAAAGCAAACTGACATGATAGTCAAAACAATACATCAATATCAAATTCTGTCAAGATAAGACTATTTGCAGTCAATAAATGTCTGAGCATACAAGACTTACGTCTCTTCACCATTTCTCTCCCAATAGACTGAATCCCCCATGATAAATAGGCCTGAACATTCCCTTACAATTGGGCCAAACCAATATAATAAAAAGCTAAATATAACTAAGCTAAAAACAGCACAAAATAACACATTCTAACTAACTAGAAAATAAATGAATACATTTAAACTTAATTGCTAATGTTTGGCATAACCAAACAGTACCCAACAGCTAAATAATATTTTATTACATTCTAATTACAACACGGATGAACTTCCGGTTAACCCAGGAAGTCACAATATGTTTTTAAACGGTGTAAACGCGGCATTCACTCCTTTACAAACAGAAGAAGACACGACAGTGGACACCGGTAGGACAAACATGTAATGACGTGATAATGACATTCTATGTAATGACTAAAACTAAATAAACGGAACATTTAAGACATGACCGTGTGATTATTTTAACAGACGTAACGTGATTGAATGGTGAATGTTTTAAACTGTAGGGAGTTGTGGTGTAGTTTAGATTTTAGCGCATAGCTCGCCGTAGTGTTTAACTATAGGCCTATATATAGCAACTACGGGAGCAACGGAGGAAAGGTATGATGAATGACATGTTTGACTGATGAACATAGACGGTATAAGTGTAAACCGAAAACACAGACACATTCAACAAATATATACATTCAAGCAGACATACATGCAGTGTTTTAAATGAAGGCAGCGTAATGCTGCCGTGACGGTGGCTAATCGCCCCGTCACACCAAGGAATTAAAAAGGGAATGCACAAGTTTCTTTGAAAATTAATTTTAATATGCAAATGAGCTATACACTAATCAAATATAGGCTACCCAAAATATACCGGCATAGGCTTAATTCCTTTACTCCTATCACAATCAAACCTCACACAGTTAAAGTATACATGAAAATGAACTTTTTTGTTTTACAAGTTTCTTGGAGAAATCTATTTTAAATATGCAAATGAGCTCAACACTAGGCCTAATTGACTAAAGCCATAAAGTCACAAGTAAAACAGGGGCCAAATGACTAACACATTCATGTCCATTCATTAAGTTAACCTATGCATAAACACGATAACTTTGAAGTCACTTGCCACACTCTTCTGGGTCACTTGCTACAAAAAGACCTAAGAAAATTGACCTTAAGAATTGATTGCACAATCTTGCCTCCAGTTGCTTTCTAATTTTTTTTATTTGTGAACAAGCCTAACCTAATGACATGACAGAAAGTCAGAAAAGCCATCTTATTCATTAGTAACGTGGTGAGATTACATTTTGTGCTGGTAGATTTACAAATGATTGGTATTGTTAGTAAGATTACGAGATAACAGGCAGAAGTCATTCTTACCACCTAAACGATTCACTCTCACAGAAGACAGATGAAAACCAGATAGACACACTTTCCAGACATTCCAGCTCTTTAAATAATTTTGCCAGACACCAAAACTGCTTCTCTTTTCTGTAGTAAACAAGTATTTCAGACCAGGCGGGCCACACATCAGACTTCCACCGTTTGTAAAGTAGCTTTGCAGTGAGAAGCTAGCGACAGCAATATAGGCTAGAAACCTAATCGGAACATTTTAAGTTACCAACTGCTTTCTAACTAGACAATTTACTGTAGACACATTTTGCTTAAGGCCAAAACTACTTTTCATCTTGAAGTAGCAGTCTACTAGTAGTAGTAGTATCCTACTGAAATGAACTAACGTTAGCTTGCTAGCACTAGCAAATTCTATTGGGCCTAATTTTATTGCTAGACAACACTGTTTTATTTTCTTTTTTTGTTTATGCAGTGTGTAATGTATGTAAACAGGGGAAATGGAGAAGTGTAAAATATGTAATGAGTCAATCAGTGATGAAAACACACCGGTTGTTCTACGAGCAAAAGGCAGCAATGGTGTGTGAACCGTGCCAGTAGCTATAGTGACAATTCCTGGAGACAGAGTACACATCGAATGCCGCCGCAACTATTGTAGAAGAAAAAAAAAAAAAAAGAAGAAAATATTGTACGTAATGATGTATTACCATCTTTGCAACAACCACAAATCAAACATAATCTCCGCTCAGAACAGAACTTCAATTTTCAAGAGCATTGCTTGTTCTGTGGACAACCAACTGAAATAGATAACAAAAATAAGCACAGAGGGAAAATGTATATCTACCAAGTAAGAACAGGAGACTTCCAGGAATGGATTGTGCAGGTTTGCTTCTTAAGGAACGATGAATGGTCTAATGCAGTTTTGGGGAGAATATCATCTGTCCATGACCTTCATGCAGCCGATGCAATGTACCAGAACACATGCAACAGTAACTTTCGAGATATGAAGAATATTCCGAGTCAATTCTCTGCAAACCCAGGCAACAAACCCAAAAGATTCAAAGTCGGAAGACCAAAAGATTATGAGAGAACAACAGCATTCCTAAAGGTGGCAAACTTTTTAGAAGAATACGATGATGAACAAATTACTATTCAAGACCTTATGGTAAAGATGACAGAGTACTTACAAGACACAGATTGTGAACCATATTGTGCAAAGTGGATGAAAATTAAAATAAAGGAACACTTTGGAGATAGAGCAATGATGACTGCCCTGGAAAATCAATGCGTGGTCACTTTGTGAGACACAGCCCACTCAATTCTTTGTGAATGTCACAAGCAACAAAAATCGAATAATCCAGAAGACGAGAAGCTGAATATAATTAAAAACAGCTGCAAAGTTAATTGGAAGTGATGTCAAATTCATGGGAGTCCTAAACGATTCTTACCCAGACTCAAGTGACATTCAGTACTTTAAGATTCCTCCTATACGTGAACCTATTGTGTATCAGCCACTGGCTCTGTTGCCAGCAGATAACAAAACATCACAGCTGGATATTTTGTGGAAGACATCCCTACTCCTTCACTCTCAAAGGCTATCATGGTCTGGTATGATCCAGATACTGCATCTAGGTGAACACCCTGGGAGAGCTTCAGTAACATTCCTTCCAATGATTGATCTTGATCCCAGTGATGAATCCTGCATATACTCAACATTGAGGTTTATGGTAACTCAAGCTCTGCAGTATGATGTGACCCGTTCTGATGTTCGACCAACCCCTTTTCTGGAAAGCCTTGACCATTATCCAGTCTCAGCCAAGCAACAATGAACTCAAGCGAATAGTCCTCAGGCTTGGGGGATTTCACATGCAAATGATCTTCTTGGATAGCATTGGACATTTAATGGTAGGGTCTGGACTGGAGGAGCTACTAGAGGTGGTGTATGCTGGAAATACAGTGTGCCACATGATGTCTGGCAAGGCTGTGTCCAGGGCAGTTCGTGGTCACATGCTAGTGGATGCCAACACCATGTTGCTGGCTGATGCTTACAATGTGCCACTACCAACCAAAGACACAGTAGAACAACCTCCAGTTGAGATGACGCCTGTCGCTGATACTGAGCCAGATGAGGAAGTTCCCGATCCCCAAGAAACAGTCACAACTGACTTATTGTACAACTGACTTACGTATTGTAAGTGAGCTATATGACCAAGTCATGTCCTCTATTATGCCGATAGAATAACTTTGTTCTGCTGAGGTTTTAGAGAGAATCCAGAGTGCACTCAACAACAAGAAGGAAACAATGCATATGAGAACAGCACAGCTTTGGCTGCAGTACATGGACATGATTGATATTCTGAGAAACTTCATCAAAGCTGAGAGGACAAGCAACTGGAGATTGCACCTTCAGTGTGTTCATGATATGCTACCCTACTTTGCCGCTTCTGGACAAAGACAATATGCAAAGTCAGCCTATGTATACTTGCAAATGATGACAACCCTACCTGAAACACATCCAGATGTCCACAAGAAATTTGAGGGATTTCACGTAGTGAGGCGGAGCAACAGGGCTGGACTGTCTACTGATCTCATTATTGAGCAGGTGCTCATGAGAAGTATAAAAACACATGGAGGCTTAACAAGAGGGAAAGGATTTACAGAGACTCAACGCTTGGTGTGGGTCCTCTCAATGCCAGCATGTGCAAACATCAACAATGCTAAGCAGTCCTTCATGGGTGTCTCATATGAGACCAGCGACCAACATAAAGACCTGACCTGGCCAGGAAGACTAGAGATGTCAGTGACACTCTTGCCCTGGTCACCTATCTCAAAGAGAAAGACCCATTCACTGATAACCTTTCCCTGCACAACATTGCTAATGGTATGACAGCCCAGCAGGGAGTCAATGTTGAGAAATCAAGGGAAATTGGGTGCAAGATTTTGGAGTCTATGGTAGGGAAACCAGTGGAGGAATTCACCTTCAGGAAAGCTGACCAAGCAGTGACACTTGATCATCTGTCAAGATCAAAGGAGAGACAGTGGTAGTGGATCCACAGCTGTTATTCCAGCTGCTTGTAGCAGTGAGAGACCGTTGTGAAGATATGCCATCACTGTTCAAGTATGAACTCTGCAGTCACCCGCCTGCTTTGTTTGAATCATCCTACTGTACCTCCCCCTACAGGCAAACAAGGCAATTCTTGCTGATGTCCTCTGGAAATCTATTGAGCAGCAGCAAAGACAACCCAGCAGTGATGTCCAGCATGTCCTTGATGGGGGTGCATTACTACATCGTCTACCATGGCCACAAGGGTCCACATATGACCGTGTGTGTGAAATGTATGTCAGATATGTCACACAGAAATATGGTACGGCTACTGTCATAGTCTTTGATGGCTACAAAGAAGAACCAACAATAAAGGACGCCACTCAACTGCGTCGAACAGGTATTACTCCCGGTGTGACTGTACACTTCTCTGGTGACATGATCATCCAATCCAAAAAGGACCATTTTCTTAACAATAAGGAAAACAAACAGCGGTTCTTGGTTTATCTCTGTGATAAACTTGGGAGGGCTGGGTGTATCACAGACCATGCAAAGCACGATGCAGATGTGCTCATTGTCCAAACTGCCATTGCCTCTGCAAGAACAAAAGACACAGTCTTAGTAGGTGATGACACAGACTTGTTAGTACTCTTGTTGCATCATGCTGATCTGAATGCACAGGAGCTGTTTCTGGCACCAGAACCAAAGAAAGCAACAAACACAAGACGGATATGGTGCATAAAGCAGATGAAGGTTTTACTGGGTCCCAAGGTGTGTGACAATCTCCTCTTTATCCATGCCATTTTAGGCTGTGATTCTACATCTCATCTATTTGGCATAGGAAAGGGAATGGCACTGAAAAAAGTAAAGAATGACACTAGCTTTCTCAAACAAGCTAAGGTGTTCAGCCAGTCACAGGAACATGTGGGAAAAGGCATCATCATTGCAGCAGGTGAAAAAGCTCTAGTATCACTTTATGGGGGCGATGAATCACTGGATATGCTAAGATACACGCGATTCTGTATTAAAGGATGAATCACTGGATATGCTAAGATACACGCGATTCTGTATTAAAGGATGACTCACTGGATATGCTAAGATACACGCGATTCTGTATTTAAGGTAAACTATGCAGTATTGGCAATTTCCTTACTGTTTTCTTGGTTTTTGCTTTTTTTTCGCTGGCTCTGTCATGACGAATGTCTGAGAAACTCCATCACTACCTTTTTCTAGCCGGTGCCTGGTGTGTATGTGTATTTGAATGCAGTAAAGCAATTCGTTACACTAGTTATACTTCCTGACACTGAGTCTGTCGGCCCGCCGGCCCACAGTTGCAAGGGTGGTTTTTCCACTCACAGGCGCTAGGGGGAAGCGAGACAGCCACCATTCAACCCGAAAAAAGTCATATAACCATTCCAAAGACTCTGAAGCTGTTAAATGAAGGTAAATTAAGCTAAAAAACTAGCATATTAAGCTAAAAAACCTGCATAGTGTGCCTTTAAAGTAACTCAAAACTCATCTCCAGCGGAACCTCAATCTCTCCCTCCAACAGCAGCAAAGTTCCATAGTCTTCGGGTCTTTTACCAAATGATGGAGTGGAAAGGGGGAAGTGAAGGTATGGACCCAAAAGACTGGGGGTGGCATATTTTGGATGGGAGATTTATGCCAATAATGACCGATCAGCCTGCGGCACCACCAGAAATATTAGATGTAGTCTGCTGTAGTTGCAAGAAAGACTGCAGCACAAAGAGATGCACATGCAAAAAACATGGACTCCCTTGCACTAACATTTGCGGAGAATGGGGTCAGGATCCAGGCTGGATATAAAAACAAAAACTGTAGCTGCTCCCAAACTTATTCTTCTGGTCAGATTAAAACGTACACTTCAACTGATGTTTGTTGTTTCTTTTTATTGCATTTCTTCACAACTTCAAACACATTCAGTCACCATCAAACACCGTCAAACAATAAAGTACACAATATATGCTCACATGAGTATATAACACATAAGCATGTTCTTAAGAGTCCACGAGTATTCATTCATCTTGTTCACGCATTAAATTAGTAGCCTATTAATGGCCTTAAGAAACATTGCACTATTACATTACAATACACACATGAAATGCACAACATCACAAACAAACATACCGTGTGCGCCTTCTGACCAGAAATTTAGTTGCTATCACGATAAACTGCTTAATCTCTCCCTCTTTCTCTAGCACACCTAACTCTGTGTGCAGCGTAGCACCAAAAGGACTACATGCTCATTTTGCACTGCTATTAGTTAGGCTGATCATGTGACCACAGTAACTTAAATGAAATGCAGCTTACTAGTTTGACCTGTAGGTGTCACTATTTCTGCAACCTTTGTAACGCATGTAGGCAAATTATTATTAAAATTTACATTACATTATTGTAATAACAAATAACAACATAAACAACTACTTTAAAGGCTTAAAGAAAGAAAAATACCCAGCTGTTATCAGCGACAGCTACAAAAACATTTTTTTTAAATTAAAAACAAAACAAAAACACCACAAAAAAAACCTCCCCTTTTGTTGCTACCTTGTCGTGGTGGGGAGGCTTGTGTTCCTCTGTGACCCTGAAGACTATACCGGCAGGGGTTATACCCCTGGCAGGTACTACTGTACCAAGCCAGGCAGTTTTTAGGTTAGAGGCCAGTCTAAAAGCAGCAGGATGATTGGATGAAGATTGGGCCGATATATTTATCATACATATAAATGGTGTTTCTGCCTATGCAAATTCAATAATCTCATGTGCATATTTAAATTCATTTAAAAAGAAACTTGTAATACAAAAAAGTTACTTTTGGGTGTATTTTGGGCATATTCGGTTAGTGTACATAGCTCATTTGCATATTAAAATTAATTTTCAAAGACACTTGTACCCACTTTTCATGGGTCGGACTGGGAGCAAAATTCGGCCCTGGCAATTTTCTCCTGGACCGGCCCACCACTGGACCGACGACCCCCGCCCCCCCGATTCCCCCCATAAATAACAAACACACAGTGTTATACTGTAGCAACACTTCATAAACTGAACCCAAACATTTAGATTTGGACCTATAGCCTAATCACAATAACACGGGGGTCCGGGGTGTCTCTCCGGGATGTTTTTTATTTTTTAATTATGGTTGCTACAAGTGATTTTAAATTGAGAGGGACAGGATTCAGGGATAGGCTACTAAAGACAGGCTCATCTTCTGTCTGTCTCACACCATGTTACCCCATGCATTAAACCACATGTCACTGCTTGACTAAATGAAAAATATAGGCTACTTATGGACATCGTCATAGTTGACAGAAATTACGTTTTGTGCCAACATGTTGTAGAAACACAAACACAGCCTTTATTTGGTGCAAATCTTCTCCTTTACTTTGGTTATAGTCCGCGATTCACATTAACTGCAACTAACGTATATAAAAACAATATATTTATGGAATAAAACTAGACCTCTGATTGCTGTTTACGGTTAAACTGCGATATTGTGATCACCAGCCAGCGGAGGGCACTTATACAGCCTATACCATGCACTCGAACTAGCGGCTGCTTGGACAAATCCACTTGAGGGGTGGGGCAGGGGGGCGCGATTGTAACACACACTGAACCTGTCATAAAGAGGCCAAAATGATTGACCTGTCACCCCCCAAGCCAAATGGATGCAACTGCATTTATAGGCTAGGCCTAGGCCTACATGACGGGCTGCAAATAGGCTAAATAACTTTAAATTAAAAAAAATCCCGGAGGTCACCGGCCCACCGGGCATTTGACCGGTTGTACAGATTACCAGTCCGAGCCTGAACCCCATGCATTTCTAAGGAGGATTTTTTGAGTGCTGTGTCTCCTCATTAGACTCTGTTATTATTACTTTTCTTCTGTCCTATTGACTTTTGGACATCTGCTCATGAACAAACCTGGCAACCTACTTCCTGTTTTACCCCATGCCCATATTTGGACTGTATCTCCTCCCCTGCTATTGTGACTCAACTATTCCAATTGAACTCAAATGCTATGCTCCACCTCTCTGCTCATATTTGGACAGTACTTCCTGTAATTGTGTGTTCATAGATCATTGCCTCAACCTGGTTGTAATTAGCAGCTAATGGCCTAACACTGGCCATGCCCTGGTTAAGGGGTATAAAAGCCAGTTTTTGTGAGAAGCAGGTCTGCCGAGAGTGGCGCTTGAGGCGTCGATTGCTCGAGGATCTCGGTAGGAGAATGGCAGGTGGACGTCAGCGCAAACGGAAACTGACTCTGTGTCTCCATGTAAAAAGAAAAATAATAATACATCTGATTGTGGTGAAAGTGCTTCCTTAAAGGATGGTGGGGAACAATATAAGGTATTTGTTAAGTTGGGACAAGAAGGTACTACGTTCAGAGAGTGGAATCCGATACAACTTACAAAAGGTCTAAGTAAAGAAATTGGAGAGGTAAGGAGTGCAAAAATATTAAGAAATGGACAATTACTGGTGTTTTGTAAAAGCGACGAACAAATATTTTGCGATTCTAACTGTCTCACTAAATTGCATTATCCGCACTCAACTCTCACTGGTATCTGCTAGACAACAAGTACCAAAACATGATTAGTTCATAGATTTCACATGTAAAATTGATTTTATACAACCCCACCCCCATCTTGCCTGTTCATAATTCTGAGAAATTCTTGATTGTTTGTGTTGTTTATGTTATGTGTGTGTGCCTGCGTATGTGCCAGTGCATGCAAGCGTACATATGTCTACTGTGTGAGTATGTGTCATATGTATGATTACTGTGAATGTGTGTGTGTGTGTATCTGTTTGTGCACATGTGTGCACATGAAATGGGTTAACATGACCCCTGGAGGCAAACACACGGAAAAAATGGTCATCCTAGGCCCTACAGTTCTCAAGATATTCACAGAGAACTGTGTCTGCCCTACCCTCCTTTCGGGGGGTCCAGTCCAGCGGGGGGGCTACAGATCAAAACGAAAAATGACGGTTCCATGCTATCCATGTGGGGGTACATGCCCACCAAGTTTTGTGTACCCTGGTCTTTCAGTGTCCCGGGAATCCTTGTTGGTGTACGTCACTAAATGTACACATAAATTATTTTATTGTAAGATATTGTGATGAAAACACCTAATTTTTTGCTTTTTAATTTTTAACTAGGTGGCGCTATACATGAAATAAGTGGTAATGGGATGGGTTGACATGCCCCCTTAAGACCAACATACATAAAAAAGGTGGACCTCCTAGGCCCTACGGTTCTCGAGATATTCACAGAAAACTGTCTCTGTGTTTATTGAGTGGCCCCCCATGAACGGAATTCCACAAAACTTGGCGTGCATACAGAGGGTGTCAAAATGATCCTACACTTCCAATTTCGTGCAGTTTTGACTATGTTAGGTCACAGATACCTTCGATTACAACACCTCATTTTTACTTTTTTGTGTTTAACTAGGTGGCGCTATACATGAAATGAGTGGTTATGGAATGGGTTGACATGGCCCCTTGAGATCAACATACAAAAAAAATGGTCCTCCTAAACCCTACGGTTTTTGAGATATTCACAGAAAACTGTGTCTGCCCTACCCTCCTTTCGGGGGGTCCAGTCCAGCGGGGGGGCTACAGATCAAAACGAAAAACGATGGTTCCATGCTATCCATATGGGGTTACATGCCCACCAAGTTTCGTGTACCCCGGTCTTTCAGTGTCCCGGGAATCATTGACGGAAATTTGGGCATGCGAAAAAAAAAAAAAAAATCTGACTAAACCTATATGACCGCCGCTTCGCTGCGCGGCGGTCATAATAATGGAAAATAAACTGTAACCATTCCAAAAATGATCACCATATGTTGTCAGAGAGTAAGGAAACACGATGAATTGAAGTAATGGCTTATTTGACAACATTACTCTAACCTGTAAAATCAAAAAAATGAGTTACGGGGCGGAATCTCTTGGAATTTTCGTTTATGTTTTGAACGATTAATTCTAGAATAGCGTATTAATAATGGGCTAGCGCGTCCTCCTATTTGGGTTGCCAAATTAGCAACGGCCAACTGTCAACAGCTGTCAGTTGTAGTCATGAACGCCTACAAGAGGCAGGCAAATTTCCAAAATTAAAACAAGAAACAAATTAAGTGGACATCGGATTTGCTTCCTGAGATGGTGACGTCTTTGTGAAACGAAGAATATCAAGTCTGACGCAGAGCTGGCCATATTTCTCCACAACAGGTAGCCTATGCTAAACTTCATCTGCATCGCTAACTTCAGCTAAATATGTTTCGTTGGTTAGAGGGGTATTTTTTGTTTTGACCGTAATGTGTAGCTGGGTCATGGTTGGAGAAACGTTAAAGCAGCTGCAGGTCAACTAACGTTAGCTAAGTCTTCATTACATCTGGCAACTCAGAAGAGGCTCGCGTCTGGTAGTCTTGAGAACGTTCACCAGTGTTTTGATTTTGGCCTACAGAACATTCAGTAAAAATCCTACAAATCGCACCTTTAAGAAATATCATTCTACCAGAAAGACTCAGTAGACAGAATAGAATCAGTTAACAATTTAATTAGTAAAGGAACGGCTTGGATACAAGCATGATAAAGAGTCCTGAATAGGTAACGGTCTTTGGCGTAGGCCCCGTCTCGGATCCGTCCAGCGATGAGCGGATCTCGTCATGAAGAAGCAGTATCCTTAATTCTTCTGCAATGTAGGGCTAGATCGTTTTGCTTTACAAATTAAGTAGTCACTTCTGTTGCTAGACAACCCTAAACAAATGCTACGTGGTCTGTTTTTAACATTTCTCTAGTTTTATTTGATCATATTCAGCTCCAAAAGTCGGTTCAGTCCCAATGCGGCCGTGTGTGTGTTTCTGAAAATAAAACAGATAATAAGTACGTGACTACGTTAAATAAACCACTGCCTACTTAGAGCATGTTACATGCATCACGTAATGAGTTATCTGAAGAAATGCGCATTAAGCTAGAAGCTAAGAACAGCGACTTTGCTAACGTTACACCAAGCATCACATCAGCTAACATGAATTTGATAAAATCCCTTCCCTAGTTTGTAACGTTATACATTAACCATTCATTCAATGCACTGTGACTTTATGACACATTTCCTGTTTATGTGGTGAGATAATAAAACCATATTAAAAACATAAAAAATCAGGCCGTCCCGGCTCCGAGATCTGTACACAAAAACAATTGCTACCAACAAGGCTTGGCAACCCACTCAAAGGCAAAATAAAGTGTTTCAACCAATAACCGACGAGATGCGCGTTTAGGAGAGTTTTAATTGCACGGGAGGGAGGGGGAGGGAGTAGCGAGCTAGCGCTCTGTTTTGTTTGAACATCAACAGAAGTGACGTATCCCCGCTATAGCTGATACAACTTTTAAGGTTGAGTAAAGTTAAGTTGCTACGGTAAAGTTACGTTGTTTTTGACATAGTACAAATAAGCAAAACTGTCGGTTATACTACGAAGCACGTTAAGCCCTCCTTACACTGACAGACTTTGGAAAGATTTGCCAAGATTTGGAAAAGATTTTTGAAAGACTACAGTCTCAGACCCTCTAACATCTAAAGACAAGTAGGCCTAGTAGAGTTTTAAGTCACAGACTATGATTTTGCAATGACTAGGGATCTTGCAGGGTCACTAATTACAAGACTGCAACTAGATTCCTTTAAATTATTACCCATCGTGCAATAGATAAACAGGAACTGAAATGATGGCCTACTAAACTCAAAGTCATATTTTCGTGTTTCTGCAGCATTGTTTCATGCGTGACATCCCTAACCGATATAGAGTTGTTCTGTCACGTGGAAGAGCCGACTAAATATGTATAAGAAATGACAAATATTATAAGAATAACAAATAATCATATAGGCTACAGCTGTCGCCTACTTTGCCCCTTCCTGTTTGGTGTTGGAGAGAGGTCACTATTGGTTTTTATAGTTCATGTCACTATTTGCATGAGCCACGACTAGAAAGACCTGCGATAATATCAAACATGTTTGATATTGTCGTAACGGCAAAACTAGAAAAGGACTGACTCCGACTGACTTAAAACCGCTAAGATTGGCAACTTACACTTAACGATCTAGTTGACGGGAGCGCGCCGTCAACTCCCATGATTTCTCCAGAACTCCAGTACAACTCCCATGATTTCTGTCCGACTTTGGAAATTTAGTCGCCGACTGTGAAAACAGACCAAAATCGTACAATGTAAGGCCGCCATTAGACATATCTAGTCTATGTAGACATATCGGGGCCTCACAAAGCCTTGACTCAGGGGTATACGTTAAGTGATACTACTATAGCAGTTATGTGATATATTTGTCAAACTAGGCTTTCAGCTCAGATCTGTGCGCGTTCTCGGTGTTGGGATGACGTTGGCCAATCGTGAAACGTGGAGACGCACAAGACCGCCTCTATTTAAAAACAATTACTTCCGCATTAATGAGTGATAACTTAATCTACACTGCGGTCATTTTTTGTGTCCAACCTATAACATCGAATAAATCAATTGTCATCAGTTGTTGTATGGTATACACGTCCATAGTGGGATATTTGCACGCACAGCATTATTAAAGCGCATTCGAGATTCAAAATGTTAGTAGAGGCGGAGCTCCACCTGTAAGATATATGACAGAATCCTACACGTGAGAACTTCGCTTTTAAGACAATTGATTGGTCAGTGAGCGGTAGATTACACAATTTGAGCTGTAACTTAGCACATAACCTCCTCCCGACCAGGTTTGGTTGACAGCATAAGACACCATGGTGATACAGCGACGCTAAAACAGATCTACTTTCGTGTCACAGCATACCCTGGCTTTGAGCGCAACATACCTCGCTAACCCACTAATCGAGATTCGTACTTTTTTTTTTTTTTGGCTTTTTGCCTTTATTCGTATAGGGCAGTGGAGAGTGAGACAGGAAGTAAGTGGCAGAGAGAGATGGGGTGGGATCGGGATATGACCGCAGGTCAGATTCGAACCTGGGTCCCCGTGGGCACTTGGACCCGTATAAGGGGCAGCCGTGGCCTACTGGTTAGCGCTTCGGACATGTTCGAACCCCGACCAGTAGGTGTGGCTGAAGTGCCCTTGAGCAAGGCACCTAACCCTTCACTGCTCCCCGAGCGCCGCTGTTGTTGCAGGCAGCTCACTCACTGAGATTAGTGTGTGCTTCACCTCACTGTGCGTTCACTGTGTGCTGAGTGTGTTTCACTAATTCATGGATTGGGATAAATGCAGAGACCAAATTTCCCTCACGGGATCAAAAGAGTATACTTATACTTATACTTATACGTATATGGTATGAGCGCTGTAGCCTGTTGTGCCACAGCGACCCCCATGGAACCATGGAATACATTTTTAAGTGCATTTTGCACTTCTCCCACTTTTCCTCTGACCCTCCAGTAAATGCATATGACGGAGAAGCACAACTTGCCATTCTTTTCTCTTACAGCAAGCAGTCTGCAGTTTCACCAAAAGAAATGCTGTCAATTTGATGTTTAACTTGATGAAGTATTGATAAATGGTGCATTGTCACTAAGAGAGTCTAAACGATTCTCATAATGTCATTTTGCCAGCTGTTGCTCACAAAGGATAAGGCTGATCTAACTCTAGCCTTGTTTCTTTGATATGGAACCCTAGAGGGGTCATTGCAACATATTTTTTGGTATATATCCAGAAAATGTGCGCTCATTTTACTAAATCGTGGCAACATTTTACTAAATCATGCACTCATTTTACTAAATTGTGGTCTCAATTTAGTAAATTGTGCTCACGATTTTGTAAAACATTCGCACAATTTAGTAAATAGTGCCCTTATTTGACTAAATTGTGCTCTCATTTTATTTTTTGTAAATTGAGCGCACAATATAATAAAACGTGCGCACTATTTAGTAAAACGTGCGCACAATTCAGTAAAACGTGTGCATGATTTAGTAAAATGAGCGCACATTCTCTCGATACACAAAAAACATTGTCTTGCAATGACACTTACTGGGCTCCATAGTATGGTAGTTTGACCACATTGACAACACAATATTAAGTTATTAGGAGCCTTCATTGTTAGGATATGGAAACATGTAATGATTGTTGATAGCGTGACATTTCTGTTAGCAGTTTGCCATTAAAAGTGCAGTATGAGCATAGTAGCCACCTAGCTATCTGAATGGAATAGGCTATGTTTCAATCGGCCTATGTTTAGCAAACACTAGTTAGTCTGTTAACATGAATATTTGCAAGCCTCCAAGCACAGACGTCGCACTTTAAATCTTACCTGTTGCTTTTTCACCATCAACTTATTTAACTGCTGTTGTATCCCTTGACATGCCATCTCCTTTTCCCTCTTTTTTCTATTTTTAGCCACCGACAGCTTTTTTTTGCTGTATCCATCTTTTTTCATAGACGGCAACTCACTACTCGTAGGCCTACGCTCTGCGCTCACGGCACCCCCACTCCCTCTTCTATGTCAAAATTCGATGATGGAATCATACGGAGTTTGTGTGAAAGAATAGGGTGCCTACTCTAGCCCGTTAGTCCTCTAAAATGTTATATAACATTGAAAAAATATTGAAATGATTTAGAAACGCACAACAGTAGATATAGAAAATACCATATATATATATATATATATATATATATATATATATATATAAATAATTTACATTTTTTACCATCGCTTTGGCGCCCCCATGGTGCATATGGCGCATAACCACTTTTTGCGCCACTGCCTCCCAGTTTGGCAAGTACAAATAGGCCTCCCTAGCTTTCACCAAATGCTGTTACCCTCTGGTCAGAGCACTGCTTTGACAGATACAGACAACTGTGATGTCCTATTGGTGCTTAAAAGGTGCTATATACACCTGTTAATGTAAATTCTCAAGGAATACTATAAAGGATTGCTGTTGGTAAGGTCGTTTAAAATAGGTACTGATATTTTAAGCTGAAATTAAATGACCAATGTGACTTGTACAATGGTGTTTTACAGAACTCTCATACAATTATCACTAATGAATGTCATTGCTTAATTGCAGGGAATGATGGAGAATAAATCTTTTACATCCATCACACTTACTAATTATGAAGCAATGAACCAACATAAATATTTGTATTTCACAATTTTTCTTCTAACATACATTGTAACTATTGTCTTAAATACTTGCTTACTTGCAATAGTGTATAAGAAAAGAACCCTACATCAACCTATGTACATTTTCATTTGTAATTTAGCATTTAATGGAATATACGGCAGCACATCTTTATTGCCACATATTATGACTAAACTTTCTACACAGTCACACACAATCTCTTTGGTCAACTGTTTTATTCAGATATTTTGTTTGCACACTTCTATTATTGTTGAACTGATGACACTTGCTATAATGGGATATGACAGATATGCAGCAATATGTACCCCCTTACACTATCATACCAAAATGTCTCCAAGAAAAGTTACAATTTTCATTGCAGTGGCTTGGCTTTTCCCTTTCAGTTCCTTTGCGATATATTTATCACTTACAATTCGCCTGACCTTTTGTGGCAGTGCCATTCACAAAACTCATTGCACAAATTTTGATCTTATTAAGCTTTCCTGCAATGATACCTCTGTAAATAACATTGTTGGAATCCTTCTCATGGGTGTGTATATGTTCCCACAATTCTTTGTCATTTTGTTTTCATATGTTCAGATTCTGAGGATCTGTTTACATGCATCCAAAGAGTGTCAAAAGAAAGCACTTCAAACGTGCATACCACATTTGTTGACTGTTTTAAACTATTTTTTTGGCGGTTTTTTTGAACTGATTCAAGTGCGTATGAAGGCAACCCAGATTCCATATGGGATGGCAGTATTTATGTCTCTTTATTTTTTTATTTTGTCACCGCTGTTAAATCCTGTGATATATGGTTCTAGTGCACTTAAAGTACATATTCTTCAAAGGAGGAAGTTATCGCCAGTGTCATGATGAACAGCGTTGTCATTTGAAAAATCATGTAAGCACCAATGCATCAGTAATACTCAATCTCTTCCCAGCAAAAAATTGCAAAGCCCCATATTCTGCCAGCAATGGAAATCAATTGTCACTTCTCTGTTTTTTATTCAAAGTACTTCTGTCAGTAGAGTAATGCTTGCAACCCCATTGTAGACATTTTGACAGTGAGAAGGACCTATAATTTGTCTTAAATGTAAATATGTTTTGGTTTTTGTACTTTGATTCAATGTTCTTTAAATATATTGTGTCTGAAGACTGGTAGGTTACTTGTGTATTATGTAAACTTATCTCCTGATCTTGTAAAACATGCTGACATTCATGATAAGTTTACTTGAAATGTCCTTGCAGTTTCCTTCAGCAAGGCTATGCAGAGACCTTTGGAGGTGCTGGTGCTCAAAAAGGGCCACATGGAGTAAGATTTTTAAACATTATATGGCAACATATTTTACAGTTTAAAGGGAAACTTGGCAGGATTAGCTATATTGCCCCCTCTACTGGAGAAGTTGTGCATTATGCTATTTCAAACTGTGGAAAAAGTTTAGCATAAGTTTGACCGAACAATGTGGATGTTACAAGGTAAGAAACACGATTTAAAATGAGTTTCTTGTTTCTCACTTCTCTTACCGGGACGGTAATACCAATGTTGCAAGGTTGGTTTTCCGCCTGCGGGGAGTTAGGGGGAGAGCTAGGGGGAGTGAGGAAAGTCACCATTTTCACTGGAACAGGTCATTTAACTATCCAAATGATTTCTAAATAGGTTTATTAAGTTGAAATAGTTGCCAAGTTCCCCTTTAATCTGTTATATTGCAACCCATCTTCAAACACAATTCAACATGGAATCTTAAAACAAACTGCATCATACAATATCATTGTATCCCACAGGTGAAATCTATATATATTTGTGTGTGTGTGTGTGTGTGTGTCTGTGTGTGTGTGTGAGTGTGTGTGTGTGTGTTTGTGTGTGAGTGTGTGTGTCTGTGTGTGTGTGTGTAATCAGCAACCTGAATTGACATTAGCCTAATCTGGCTTTGAATCAGATTTCTATAGCTGTAAACTAGCTCAGTAATTGTTGTCCATCAGAATTATAGCTTCATAGTCTTCAGCAAAAGCTAATATAGCATAACCTGACTCTCGCCAGATGAATTTCGTTCCGCCTAGCTCCTCTCATCCATCTGGGACCAATCCATTGGAGTGTTGCTTTAGAAGGCTGGGCCTAATCAAAAAATGCTTGCATATGATTGAATAAGCCACTTGTCCGTCATCTATTGACGTGCTACTTCAACCACTCACATCGAAGCCAACCCGTGACGCTGATAACAGTCTCACAGTCGCTTCTACGCTATGTCATATCTATGAAACTCCCACTCTGCGTCCTGATTGGCTGTACCATAAAATCGGTTGCAGAAATCACTCTCAATGGAAGAGGTCCCAGATGGATGTGAGTGAAGCTAGGCGGAGCTAAGCGGAACGAAATTCATCTGGCGAGAGTCAGGTTAGATATAGCATGCTTTAAGATTCTTTTCTCAATGGAGCTGAATTATAGCTTCACTATAGTCTTCAGCAAAAGCTGATATAGCATGCTTTAAGATTCTTTTCTCAATAGAGCTGAATTATAGCTTCACTATAGTCTTCAGCAAAAGCTGATATAGCATGTTTTAAGATTCTTTTCTCAATAGAGCTGAATTATAGCTTCACTATAGTCTTCAGCAAAAGCTGATATAGCATGCTTTAAGATTCTTTTCTCAATAGAGCTGTTTTTTACGCTCTTAAAAAGTATGGACCACCAATTAAAAGGGAACAGTCAGATGAAGCAATTTCATTAGCCTGCCTAGTGCCTGCTAAGGACAAGGAAATAAAGGCTAGTACTGTTGCCCCGAATTATACTGCCAGTCAGGAGTAGATAGATAGAAATAGAAGATAGATAGAAAAATTGTATTGTGGGAATGTAATGTTAGGGGAATTTTGCTTTCTACTTTGCAATGACAAAAATCAAGTTATAAAATTACCAGATGGGTCGTCTCTGCTACAAATGTACTTAACCAGACAAGATTTTTTTATTATTGTTTTTTAATGACACTACGATACAAAATAAATATTATAAATGGTTTATTTTTCAACATCTACTTAGTTACATAGTTTGGCTAACAGACATTCCCCAAGAAAGTAGTGGTGGGCCTTTTGCAAACTTTATAGCAGTAGTGTTTGACATTAAAAATATTATTAGCCATTGTATAATTTATATAGGCTAAATTATGTATGCCTGTTGTGCATTGTTATTTGTTCTACTGTATGTTACGCATGTTTAATAAAGTCTTGTTTCCACCTTTTTGAATTGGGTCTAAACTGATCATTGATCAGTCTCATTCGTTCACACACAACATTCGGTAATACTCAACATTGTTTGAGGATGGGTTTGCACTAATAATTCACTGTAGCCTATTTATTAATTAACCCTTAGATACATGACCTACCAGTACCTACACTCTTCCATGAGTGGGGTCAGAAATTACCCCAATTAGAATGAATGTGTTTTATGCTGTAAACTTAATAAATGTCTTTCGTTTTGGTAAAAGCTGATGATTTGATTTGATGATGATGATGATGATGAGAACAATAATTATATATAACTAGACTGCATTTCCGGCGGGAACTGCGAAAGTGTGCTTGCCCTGGTCCGGTCACCAACGTGAGCAGACAGTGGCATACGCTATGCTGAACCTGGCTTGATCCAGACATTGTAACAGTGCCTTTCAGTGTTGGAGCAGTGGCAATATCTCAAAAGCTCTAGGAGAGGGCTATTCAACTATTGGCTTGCGGGTTAAATGCGGTTTGTTGGATTTTACCTGTGGCCTGCCTTCGAATTTAGCTTCTATGACTAAAATCAAATCAATAAAATAAAACAACAGCAGTGATTGGCTGCAAAAATAAATAATGTCATGCATCTTGCACCTCTCAAACTGGGCTATCAGGTAACCTACAGTAGAGAAACAAATAATCTATATGGATTTGCTCTATAAAGACCTTATGTCTGTTTGGGATTGTTTTGAGAGCCTATTGATGCATCTCAGAATAAAGGAATGTCCACAACATTAGTGATGTTTTTTGTGTGTGTGTAAATGTATTTTACTTAACTCATTGAATGTAGCTGGATACTCAACGCATGTCTCTAATAGCCACAATAGGAGTAATTTTATCAACACCATATTTTGTGTGGCCCATAACGACCCAGTGGATCATGAAAACGTGCCAAAATTCACTTTCCTTGCTTGTTGTTGGTACATTTTAATCCCATTCAGATTGCCACTTATCTGTGGTGTAAGAGTTCAGTATAGGTTTAAGGTCTGGGGCAGGGATTTGACATTCTGTGACTTCTTCATTGAGGGCTTGCTTAGCAGCACTGTCCGCTTTCTCATTTCCCCTCAGACCAACATGGCCTGGGACCCAGCAAAAAACTACACTCAAGTTCTGGTTCTTTAGACGTTCTAGTTGATCAACTGTCATTGCATTTACATTTTTTCACCATCGCTTTGGCGCCCCCATGGTGCATATTGCGCATAACAACTTTTTGCGCCACTGCCTCCCAGTTTGGCAAGTACAAATAGGCCTCCCTAGCTTTCACCAAATGCTGTTACCCTCTGGTCAGAGCACTGCTTTGCCAGATACAGACAACTGTGATGTCCTATTGATGCTTAAAAGGTGCTATATACACCTGTTAATGTAAATTCTCAAGGAATACTATAAAGGATTGCTGTTGGTAAGGTCGTTTAAAATAGGTGCTGATATTTTAAGCTGAAATTAAATGACCAATGTGACTTGTACAATGGTGTTTTACAGAACTCTCATACAATTATCACTAATGAATGTCATTGCTTAATTGCAGGGAATGATGGAGAATAAATCTTTTACATCCATCACATTTACTAATTATGAAGCAATGAACCAACATAAATATTTGTATTTCACAATTTTTCTTCTAACATACATTGTAACTATTGTCTTAAATACTTGCTTACTTGCAATAGTGTATAAGAAAAGAACCCTACATCAACCTATGTACATTTTCATTTGTAATTTAGCATTTAATGGAATATATGGCAGCACATCTCTATTGCCACATATTATGACTAAACTTTCTACACAGTCACACACAATCTCTTTGGTCAACTGTTTTATTCAGATATTTTGTTTGCACACTTCTATTATTGTTGAACTGATGACACTTGCTATAATGGGATATGACAGATATGCAGCAATATGTACCCCCTTACACTATCATACCAAAATGTCTCCAAGAAAAGTTACAATTTTCATTGCAGTGGCTTGGCTTTTCCCTTTCAGTTCCTTTGCAATGTATTTATCACTTACAATTCGCCTGACCTTTTGTGGCAGCGCCATTCACAAAACTCATTGCACAAATTTTGATCTTATTAAGCTTTCCTGCAATGATACCTCTGTAAATAGCATTGTTGGGCTTCTTACAATGGGTGTGTATATGTTCCCACAATTCTTTGTCATTTTGTTTTCATATGTTCAGATTCTGAGGATCTGTTTACATGCATCCAAAGAGTGTCAAAAGAAAGCACTTCAAACGTGCATACCACATTTGTTGACTGTTTTAAACTATTTTTTTGGCGGTTTTTTTGAACTGATTCAAGTGCGTATGAAGGCAACCCAGATTCCATATGGGATGGCAGTATTTATGTCTCTTTATTTTTTTATTTTGTCACCGCTGTTAAATCCTGTGATATATGGTTCTAGTGCACTTAAAGTACATATTCTTCAAAGGAGGAAGTTATCGCCAGTGTCATGATGAACAGCGTTGTCATTTGAAAAATCATGTAAGCACCAATGCATCAGTAATACTCAATCTCTTCCCAGCAAAAAATTGCAAAGCCCCATATTCTGCCAGCAATGGAAATCAATTGTCACTTGTCTGTTTTTTATTCAAAGTACTTCTGTCAGTAGAGTAATGCTTGCAACCCCATTGTAGACATTTTGACAGTGAGAAGGACCTATAATTTGTCTTAAATGTAAATATGTTTTGGTTTTTGTACTTTGATTCAATGTTCTTTAAATATATTGTGTCTGAAGACTGGTAGGTTACTTGTGTATTATGTAAACTTATCTCCTGATCTTGTAAAACATGCTGACATTCATGATAAGTTTACTTGAAATGTCCTTGCAGTTTCCTTCAGCAGGGCTATGCAGAGACCTTTGGAGGTGCTGGTGCTCAAAAAGGGCCACATGGAGTAAGATTTTTAAACATTATATGGCAACATATTTTACAGTTTAAAGGGAAACTTGGCAGGATTAGCTATATTGCCCCCTCTACTGGAGAAGTTGTGCATTATGCTATTTCAAACTGTGGAAAAAGTTTAGCATAAGTTTGACCGAACAATGTGGTGTTACAAGGTAAGAAACACAATTTAAAATGAGTTTCTTGTTTCTCATTTCTCTTACCGGGACGGTAATACCAATGTTGCAAGGTTGGTTTTCCGCCTGCGGGGAGTTAGGGGGAGAGCTAGGGGGAGTGAGGAAAGTCACCATTTTCACTGGAACAGGTCATTTAACTATCCAAATTATTTCTAAATAGGTTTATTAAGTTGAAATAGTTGCCAAGTTCCCCTTTAATCTGTTATATTGCAACCCATCTTCAAACACAATTCAACATGGAATCTTAAAACAAACTGCATCATACAATATCATTGCATCCCACAGGTGAAATCTATATATATTTGTGTGTGTGTGTGTGTGTGTCTGTGTGTGTGTGTGTGTGTTTGTGTGTGAGTGTGAGTGTGTGTGTGTGTGTGTGTGTGTCTGTGTGTGTGTGTAATCAGCAACCTGAATTGACATTAGCCTAATCTGGCTTTGAATCAGATTTCTATAGCTGTAAACTAGCTCAGTAATTGTTGCATCAGAATTATAGCTTCATAGTCTTCAGCAAAAGCTAATATAGCATAACCTGACTCTCGCCAGATGAATTTCGTTCCGCCTAGCTCCACTCATCCATCTGGGACCAATCCATTGGAGTGTTGCTTTAGAAGGCTGGGCCTAATCAAAAAAAGCTAGGCGGAGCTAAGCGGAACGAAATTCATCTGGCGAGAGTCAGGTTAGATATAGCATGCTTTAAGATTCTTTTCTCAATGGAGCTGAATTATAGCTTCACTATAGTCTTCAGCAAAAGCTGATATAGCATGCTTTAAGATTCTTTTCTCAATAGAGCTGTTTTTTACACTCTTAAAAAGTATGGACCACCAATTAAAAGGGAACAGTCAGATGAAGCAATTTCATTAGCCTGCCTAGTGCCTGCTAAGGACAAGGGAATAAAGGCTAGTACTGTTGCCCCGAACTATACTGCCAGTCAGGAGTAGATAGATAGAAATAGAAGATAGATAGAAAAATTGCTAGTAATTGTAATGTTAGGGGAATTTTGCTTTCTACTTTGCAATGACAAAAATCAAGTTATAAAATTACCAGATGGATCGTCTCTGCTACAAATGTACTTAACCAGACAAGATTTTTTTATTATTGTTTTTAAATGACACTACGATACAAAATAAATATTATAAATGGTTTATTTTTCAACATCTACTTAGTTACATAGTTTGGCTAACAGACATTCCCCAAGAAAGTAGTGGTGGGCCTTTTGCAAACTTTATAGCAGTAGTGTTTGACATTAAAAATATTATTAGCCATTGTAAAATTTATATAGGCTAAATTATGTATGCCTGTTGTGCATTGTTATTTGTTCTACTGTATGTTACGCATGTTTAATAAAGTCTTGTTTCCACCTTTTTGAATTGGGTCTAAACTGATCATTGATCAGTCTCATTCGTTCACACACAACATTCGGTAATACTCAACATTGTTTGAGGATGGGTTTGCACTAATAATTCACTGTAGCCTATTTATTAATTAACCCTTAGATACATGACCTACCAGTACCTACACTCTTCCACGAGTGGGGTCAGAAATTACCCCAATTAGAATGAATGTGTTTTATGTTGTAAACTTAATAAATGTCTTTCATTTTGGATGATGATGATGATGATGATGATATATAACTAGACTGCATTTCCGGCGGGAACTGCGAAAGTGTGCTTGCCCTGGTCCGGTCACCAACGTGAGCAGACAGTGGCATACGCTATGCTGAACCTGGCTTGATCCAGACATTGTAACAGTGCCTTTCAGTGTTGGAGCAGTGGCAATATCTCAAAAGCTCTAGGAGAGGGCTATTCAACTATTGGCTTGCGGGTTAAATGCGGTTTGTTGGATTTTACCTGTGGCCTGCCTTCGAATTTAGCTTCTATGACTAAAATCAAATCAATAAAATAAAACAACAGCAGTGATTGGCTGCAAAAATAAATAATGTCACGCATCTTGCACCTCTCAAACTGGGCTATCAGGTAACCTACAGTAGAGAAAAAAACTGAAATTATGAAATATGGCTAAGGCATTAAAATGCTGCTTGTTTGTCAGGATACTTTTTCACTGATTTATTTTAAAAATATGAGCTATGAGTGTGAATGTTACATATTCCATCCCCTAATTCTGTTTTACTGGTTTATTTGACAAATAATCTATATGGATTTGCTCTATAAAGACCTTATGTCTGTTTGGGATTGTTTTGAGAGCCTATTGATGTATCTCAGAATAAAGGAATGTCCACAACATTAGTGATGTTTTTTGTGTGTGTGTAAATGTATTTTACTTAACTCATTGAATGTAGCTGGATACTCATGAACGCATGTTATAGCCACAATAGGAGTAATTTTAGCAACACCATATTTTGTGTGGCCCATAACGACCCAGTGGATCATGAAAACGTGCCAAAATTCACATTCCTTGCTTGTTGTTGGTACATTTTAATCCCATTCAGATTGCCACTTATCTGTGGTGTAAGAGTTCAGTATAGGTTTAAGGTCTGGGGCAGGGATTTGACATTCTGTGACTTCTTCATTGAGGGCTTGCTTAGCAGCACTGTCCGCTTTCTCATTTCTCCTCAGACCAACATGGCCTGGGACCCAGCAAAAAACTACACTCAAGTTCTGGTTCTTTAGATGTTCTAGTTGATCAAGTTCAGCTTTGGTTGTACTTTTTGCGTGACATTAAAGCCTACTGGAAAGATTTTTAATTGCAATTTAATTGAATGCAATTTACTTTTACGATTAAATAAAATTTAATTTAATCTCCCTCACCCATAGTTTTCTATTTATTTACAAATGTACATAGGCCTACTGTAATTACATTTATACATAGTTATTCTACTGATCTTCATACTATTTATCATGCACATAGACTTATTCTTACTACTCTTATAATGTTGTTTCTGCACTACAATGACACTGTTTTCACACTGCACATAGCTGTATGTTATGTACATATCTGTTATATATTTGTCATATTGAATATCCATATTTATTCTGTTTTATTATATTCTGTAAATACACTGCATATATCTATATTATTATTTCTACTATTATAATGTTACTGCTACATCTACATACATTATTCTACTTATTGTATGAGATAACTGCTAATACACTGCACATATTTATATTTAATTCATATTACTCTAAACCACCTTCTGTAAATCAACTGTATACCACTGTGTACATTGCACTATATTTCTTGACCTGTCTCTGTATATTTCATCACCTTTCTATACTTTGCATCAAATAGACCTCTCCAGAATAAGTCCCGCCTCCGTAACTTCCGTATCCATCCAACTTCCTGGCATCGATTGTCTATGGGAAATAACATGGCGTTTCGAAATATCATACCGGTAAAACATCTGTAGGTAGCGAAGTAGAAAAAGCTGGTGGGCAGATTGTCCTACACACTTCTGCCATCTAGTTTCCACTGGATTTTTTGATTGTCGGTGTCGTTTAAGTAGTATACTATAGACTATACTTCTTAAACGGCACAAAATCAAAAAATCCAGTGGAAACTAGATGGCAGAAGTGTGTAGACCAATCTGCCCAGCAGCTTTTTCTACTTTGTCACCTACAGAGTTTGACAGGTATGATCTTTCAAAACGCCATGTTATTTCCCATAGACATTTGACGACCGAAGGTTGGATGGATACGGAAGTTAGGAGGCGGGACTTATTCTGGAGAGGTCTATTGCATGCATACTGTAGCTACATGAATCACAGCTAAGATCCTTGGTTGCTATGAAGGCCAGTCGTTCTAAATGGATGGTTGCTATGGCCAAAGGCCAGTTATCTCTGCCGTTGTCAAGCGGGCATATCCTAACCTTATCTTATTTGAAACATCTCTATTTTAGCCTACTTCCATATAGTGAGTCCCATTAAGAAGTGACCACTTCATTCATAAACAATGAGTAGGCTAGTTTTGGTTGTTGTTGGTGGTGTTACTGCATCCCTTAGTTATGCCTACAATGCAAAATTGCTCCCTCGTGATTGTTAGCTCCTGCAGACGCATTTCAAAACATCGCGACGTGAAATGCCACCACAAAACATTGTTTGTGAATCGGTCTTATTAGGAGTCCTCGCTTAAGCTGTCACAGACTCAGGCGCTACTTTTAGGGCTAAATGCTTCCTGAATTACTCTTAGAAAAAAAATAGGAGTCCTAAAGTTACGAGTGACAAAGTTACGAGTCCAAGCATCTCATATCAAATGACCATGGCATTATGCTAAGCAACATATATCCCATAACGTTACAGCAACATCTCCTCCCTATGACATAGCTAGCTAGCTTCTAGCCACACAAGAAATCAATGATGTTAAATCTCCGCTTAGCATTCTAATAACAGAAGGGGCACATTTATGTGGACCACTACAACATGACTCTTTATGTCTGTAACTCTATAAAACACTTACTTTCATAAAGGACACACACCATCCAGCACATACACATGGAAACCGATATTTTAGGTTCTTGGCCACAAACTCAAAACGTGTCTCTCTGAAGCTCTGTTCTAGAATCTTTGCTCTTAAGTCTGTTCCCGTTGCTAGGCAACATCAAATAAACTAAATGAGAGTCTTCCAGGTATTAAATGTGTAGGCCTACGTGTGATTACAAATGGATGTGTGTGGTTTGCAATTAGAATAAACAAGAAATAACATTTCCAATAATTTCCCATGATAAATTACATAATATTTGCACCTGCATTTAGTGAAATGTAATACAACGTTGCCACCTAGCGTTCCGATGTAGCCTAGGCTATTTAAGATTAACGTGACAGCTGCTTATTCTTTCGTCAACTCCATGCTTTTAGGAAAACAATCTTTTTATCATAGTTTCCTCTTCAATGAGAAGAGATAGCTGTTTATTGTCCCTAGGTTTACAGAAACACCTATTCATATTAATACGTATGGAGTGCTGCCGACCACTGTTCATTACATGGCCCAGAATGCCTTGCATGTCTTTACAACAAAATAACACAGTAAAACCTAAATGCCCGTAAACATATGAATTTGCATACTTGTAACATGTTTAAAAATACTCTCCCATCATGATATTTAACAATAATGAAAAATTTTATTTGAATACCGTCAATGTGAAAATAACTGTACCACGTCAGCAATAAATAGCTAATGTTCTCCTTGCCATTTCAGTTCGTAAGTCTATACTATCCCATGGCTGAGCAAGGATTTCATGATTGGGCAGGGCTGCCCAGAGACATTGTGGCTGGCCAGAGACATTGTGCATACTTTAAAGGCATTGTGATAGATGTACCAGAACAACTTCAAATGTGGAAGGTGATAGTTACCAAATACAGGTGGGTGGTTTGCCAAATGCTGGAAACTTTTGGAATGTTTTCTTTTTTTTTAGCTTATGCACCCTCACATTGGAGTCCCGAGTTCAAACATAAAATTTGGTATCGATATGTGACAGTGTTCCTGAGATATGGACGACTTCCTGTTTCGGAGCTTTGCCGCCGATTTTGTTTGGCTGTGACGGGCAAACACTTCTGAAAATCAAAAATCCTTTCTGTAACTTGTGAGGCTTGGTCCAAGGATCATGTACGTCAAGTTTCGTTAAGATCGGACCATATTTGTGACCTGTGAAACTTTAGTTTCGCTTTCTATTCAATCCAATATGGCGGAAGAATGACAAGGGTCAGTGACATCATTTTCAATTTCCACACTACACCGGTTCCGGCCGAACGTTCCAGAGTTGGACCGGTGGCGATATCTCAAAAGGTCTTGGAGCAGGAGCTGGCCAAAAATCGGGCTTACAGGAATAAGAAAACTTAAGAAGAAGAAGAACAATAAGTGTGCTGCTTTCAGCAAGCACACTTAATAATTATAACATTATTATATAATATATATATATATATTCTTATATATATTTAAGATTTGTTGCCTCAAGGCAACATTGTACCATAACGGTGAAAAGTGAAATAATTCCTATTTTTAAGAATTAAAGCTAACTTTATAACTTATCACTAACACAAAAATATGTATCTGGATTTCAATGCATTACAAGTCTCATACTTAACAAAAATCTTATTTTAAACTCAGTTGTTGCCCACAGCCAACATTGTGCGTGATGAAAATCAATATTTTACGGATATGAAGTTATAATGATTAAAACATACAAATTATCATATGAAATCACCACAATCACTGTTTACTAGTTAAAAGCTCCATAAATCTCCCCAAACATTCTCAGGTATACCTATACACACACATCCATGAGTTTGCCCACTTACAACCATGCATACTCATGTATGCGTACTGGTGCGCACTCATGCACACACACACACATTACAACATCTACTTTCCCTCTGAGACATGCACCTAACTTTCTGAAAGTTTAATAAGCAATTTGTCTCAAAAGAGAAAACACAGGGGGTAGGCCTACACCAGAGGGGGTTAAAGTGGAGCTAGTAATCAAGGATCTTTGCCTACACTGTAGCAAATAGAGGGATAAATCAGGCCTCAAAATTGGGGGTACAGGGTAGCAGGTCTGCAGCTTCACCGCAACACTAAAAAGCCATGGATGTTGATATGGTAGTCAGGGGACATTCTCAACCAGAGGTGGGACCAAGTCACTGTTTGGCAAGTCACAAGTAAGTCCCAAGTCTTAGCACTCAAGTCCAAGTCAAGTCCCAAGTAAATACAGAGAAGGGCAAGTCGAGTCCAAGTCCAAGTCTCATCAAAGCCAAGTCGAGTCCAAGTCCAAGTCCCAATCTTTTTCAAGTCCTGAACAAGTCATCAGGTACTCTTCACTTAATAATGGCATTATTAGACTATCGATCATAATTTTAACACTTCCATCTAATCCACAGATTTTTTTTTTTTATAAATACAGATTAAAATATGTTCAATGTTTCTGTCTTGAAATCTTTTACGATATATGCATGCGCATACAATATACACATGTGCATACCTGAGTAATCTGTACAAAACGGATAGCTACATGACAAATAAAAATATTGTTTTTCCAAATTTCGGAGCCCACTGTAAGGATGAGTAATAATTTGACTGATGGCATTTCACTGCGCTAGACCACAGATTTGCCTGCAAACAATTTATTAGGCTGTCTGCCAGTGGCGACTCATAAGGGAAGCCAAGGTCAACACTTTTATATTATTTAAAAGATAATAATGACACAGTAATTTTGTTTTAAAGTATTCATTTCTTAAGAAATACTACACATTTGATGCTGTTTATCTCATTTGTAAATGGTGCACTGTCACTTTAAGCCCATTGTGTGCCACTGTCCACACATTCTCATAATGATCTTTTTTACCAGCTCCATTCCTATGGCTAGTCCACAAACTCAAACATTGTTTGTGCCACATGAATAGCACAATATTAACAATGATAAGCATTATATTAAGTTGGCACAAACAGCTTTCATTCCTTTGGAAATAGATGCATGTATGACATGATGCTTGCTTGACATTTTCTGTTTGCAATTAAATGTGAATTATGAGCCTGGTAGCCAGTAGCCACCTAGCTAGCTGAGTGTAATGCGTTTCAATCGGCATATCAATGTGCTTCATGTAAACAAATTATTGAATAGGCCTACTTCAAGACTCACCATTTCCATTAAACAAAGGCAAAGACAACTCTTCATATTCTTGTCCACTTTCCAAATCACAGTGAGTGCAGCCTATGTCATAGTGACCTGGATCTCATAGTTTATAACAGTAGTGAGAACCGGATAAATCCGCAATTTCCCCTAATCTCGTATTTGTTGCCTTCATGATTTCCTTTTATACGTTTCTTATATTTAAAAGAAAATATCAATCATCATCAACAATGACAAGCCAGCTGGAACCTGCCACTCGTTTTCTCTCCCTCTCGTGCGTGCTTAGATGGGGTTCTCAATTAAATGGAGTAGGCTAGCAAAAGTTCAAGTTGGATCTTAATGGAGAGGACTCGAAAAGTATCATCTTTATGTAACATGCTGTTGGTGCATTTTGACATTGTAAACGTTCTCTAACAAGAGTGCGAATCAGTTTGCAGTAAAGCTACTAGTTATTAGCTAAATGTTGGTCGTTTCTCTGTCTCTTGGTGCCCTACACACAGTGCGTAACGCATGTGGGGGTAGCGGCAGCACTGAACTGTGCTCTGGACTGGCCGCTTGTCTCCGCTATTTTTTTTTTTTTTTAGTCGCGGAGGGAAAGCATCTCTGGGGTGACTGGTCCACGATCAGGAAATTTAGTTTTTGACTCGAGACATGTCAAGTCGTCACAAGTCAAAGAGGCAAAGTCCGAGTCAAGTCTCGAGTGAATAGTATTCAAGTCCAAGTCGAGTCGCAAGTCATGCCGAATTTTATCAAGTCAAGTCTGAAGTCATTAAAATCATGACTCGAGTCTGACTCGAGTCCAAGTCATGTGACTCGAGTCCACATGTCTGTTCTCAACCATAGTGAACTTCATGAAACACACTCATGCACTTCACATACAGGTGCTTTCCTACTTAGTATATTTGGTATGGCCATATGCAAGTCCGTTATGGTACAATGTTGCCTCAGGGCAACATGCAGTTTTTTGTAATTTCCTATGACAACTACATACGACATCCGGAGGGACTGGAAGGGGGGGGGGGGGGGGCAGAGAGGGTGGAGGGGGTAAAGAGAAAGATGAAGATGTTACAAAACACACAATATGTAATGAAATGACACGACACATATGTTACTTTGTATCATATCAAAACACACAATATGTAATGAAATGACACATGACACATATGTTACTTTGTATCATATCAAAACACATCAATAAACTTGTTTGCTGTATCAAATGTCTCCTGGAGTCTTTGTTGTCTGCCATATATCTATTCATATCAAATGTAGTAATACATACATCATTCCTGAAATATATCATGACTGTCTATTTTCTAGTACTGTACTGTAACAATAGGGGCCAAGCAATGCAATGAAGTAATACTAAATATACCCAAGATGCTTTGTTTGTTATTCCTAATGTTTTGGCAGTATTTGTTTATGATTCCTAATGTTTGGGCAGTATTTGTTTATTATTCCTAATGTTTGGGCAGTATTTGTTTATTATTCTTAATGTTTGGGCAGTATTTGTTGTTATCCCTTACTCTCATGGTTAAAATCTGAAGTTCAAATAGTAGTTATTTTGTGCTTCCATATAATCTGTCCAAACTATGAATCTCTTTTCCATCACATAGAACTGAAAGACCAGTATAGTTTAGTATAGTTATTCTGTGCTTCCATATAATCTGCCCAAACTATGAATCTCTTTTCCATCACATAGAACTGAAAGACCAGTATAGTTTAGTATAGTTATTCTGTGCTTCCATATAATCTGCCCAAACTATATATCAATCTCTTTTCCATCACATAGAACTGAAATAATAGATATCAATCTCTTTTCCATCACATAGAACTGAAATAATAGATATCAATCTCTTTTCCATCACATAGAACTGAAAGACCATCGCCTCTAATAAGATGGCGTTGATGTGCTTGTTCAAATGAATATGCAGGTGATAACTCACGTGTCATTTTGTCATATTATTTCAGTGTGTGTGTGTGTGTGTGTGTGTGTGTGTGTGTGTGTGTGTGTGTGTGTGTGAGAGAGAGAGAGAGAGAGAGAGAGAGCATCGTATCAATACACACTATATCCATGTGTATGCGTAATGATTATGTGAGTGTGTAGAGGGGTTGTGTGTGTCTGTATAAATATTACTGTGTGTGTGTGTGATGTGTGTTTATATGTGCGCATGCACATCTATACCCCCCCCCCCCAAACCTCCACCCGTCTTCAAGTGTGTGTTGGCGGAGCCAGCAGCCAGGCTGCAGATATCATCCATCTCCCTGTGTGTGTGTGTGTGTGTGTGTGTGTGTGCGTGATTGTGTGTGTGTGTGTGTGTGTGTGTATATGCATGTGTGTGTGCGTGCGTATGTGCGTGTGTGTGTGTGTGTGCGTGCGTACTGTATGTGCGTGTGTGTGTGTGTGTGTTCGTGCCGATATCATCCATCTCCCTGTCAAAGCCCCTGGTGCTGCTGGGAAGGCTACAGACAGCGTTGCCAGCTCCCATGTCCTGATTGGCCCACACCGGGCTCCATGCCCCTCCCCTGCCACCCAGGATAGAAAATCATTAACCAGCAATCTGGGAACGAAACAGGGGGGCCTGGCAAGCCCAGCATCAGCACAGCACAGCACACTCGCTCATTTCCATCAAGCACATGCACACACATACACACTCACACACACTTCCCACTGAGGGGCTCAAAGGTGCAGCTGCACTGAACTGTGTTGCTCCACACTGCTGCACACAATAGACATTAACACAAAGGGGCCAGACATTACCCTCACTACACACACACACACAAACGGACACACACACATACACACACACACACCCTCACTACACACACACAACAGGGCTGTACGTGAACTTTTTTTGCAAGTAGCACTGGTGCTACAGGGGTTAAAAGTTTTGTAGCACCAGCCACAAATTCTGTAGCATCTATATAAAACCTCTAAAATCTCTAAAAACAATCACAAGTAGGGCAGTTCATCACAGTTCATCAATTGTGGTTGGGATCTAGGCCTACTGCAACTGGATTGATAAAAGCTCATGTAGTTGCAAACATCTCACCTGGCTACATTGTGTTTGAGATGAACAAAAGCTATCAGCATGATATGTTATTTGGTTGTTGTGTTTTTGTAAAAACAAAAAAACAATCCCTGACAGTTCCATGCAGTTAGACTTTTCAATGGGTATCAGGAAGACCGGTCATGCCATTGATTTTTTGTTATTTTTTCTTATTCATGCATTGGAAGTCAGTTCATTTATTTTTGAATAAGTAGAAGATATGCTGAAGATTTTATTCCACTAAGATTTAATTCACGTTTAGTTCATATTTCTACGATTTTAGATTAGAGTAACCCTACATTCAACCTTATTGTCATTGCACGAGTGAAATACCGTAATTACATCTAACCAGTGGTGCAAATGAGGAGGCTAACTGACAAGTCAAACAGTGCACCCAAATGCATCCCTAGACTGTTCCATACACATAGGCTACAGTATGTAGCTTACTAAAGATAGCTGAAGGTCTGTGGCTAACGCAGTTGTAATTAAAGTGTCGGAACCGATCTTGTATAGGTTATTAAGCACTACTAAGCGAGACTGTAGCGCATGAAGTGGCCTCATATTTGACAGATAGAAGTGAACGTCCCGGTGGACTTTTTTTCTTCTAAGTTCTAGATCTGAATGGTGTTGTTTGGATACTAAGTTGTTCGTTTAAAACTGAACTAAAAATGCAAATGCGATTGCCACAAACTTCTACCTCTGCTTGCCTAATCTAATCCCCTCAGCCCGTCCCGGTCGGAAGATACTTTCGCTTTAGGCTAAACATAGCTATCACTTGTTCAATTCGCGAGGATAATTTGCAAGGTGTTGTTTGATTTGGAGTTGGATTGTTTGGATACTAGGCCTACAAACAAGTAGGCATACTTTTTAATCGCGTAGACTGCAACTAAGTTGAAATCAAAGTAGCCTACATCAATTCCCCGCTCACAGAAGTAGTCTACGCACTTCAAACAAACAAACAAGCGTTTCACCGGGAGCCTACACCGGGCACGTAACGAAGAGCTCCGAGCTTTTTAACGTAGCCTACGCGCCTCTATCACATCTGGTGTAGCCAGTTGCACTGATCACAGTAGAAGGTAATTGATGTAGCCTCCCTGTCAGTCTCACACGCATGCATTGTATTGCCATAAGCAAAACTGTATACTGTAGCACCAGTGCTATACGTTGGTAAATCATCCATCGCACAAACTATTGTTTTTGTAGCATGTGCGACATATATGTCGCACTGTACAGCCCTGCACACACACACACACATACGCACAATAGTCATCAACACAAAGGGGCCAGACATTACCCTCACCACACACACACACACACACACACACACATACGCACAATAGACATTAACACAAAGGGGCCAGGCATTACCCTCACTACACACACACGCACAAACGTACAGTGGGCAGTGCTTCGACTTGGCCAGCTTCACTCGTGGTCCGCGCGTGGGATCACGCGGTATCACACGACTTTAATTTGTATTTTCCAGTGAGACGCTGCAACAACCCAAACAACCGGTAGATGGCTCAAGTGAGCAGGGTGTCTCGTAAAAAGAAATGGAGCCTGGAAAACCCTACACAGACTTCACTACAGACTTTAGCAGACTGGTTTAGAAATAATGTAATAGCCAGAAATATGCCTGCCCTGCCCTAATAAAGACATATTTGGTTAACTGCGAGTTTGCAGCCGTAGAGACGCAGGACAAATTAAACATTCTGGTTTTCTCCGAGTGCAACGATGATAGACAGACATCATTTGGACAAAATATAGAGTATTAACCTCCGTTGCTCAGCCAAATGCCTTCCTGTTACGTCCTGTTATCACGGAGTTACAGGCGATAAACAATTTTTGATGGTCACAAGTTTACTTCATTATGGACTGTTCGTTATTTATTTAAGGGGCTACCGGAGGAGTTTGGGGAGCATTAGTCCAAAAAGACGTGACCCTCCCTCGCCAGCAATACATTTTTCTATGACCCTCCAAAGTGATTATGAAAAAATCACTGTCAACTTTTTCCGGGTTTATCGCCTACTGTATTTTAACGTTTTCACATATTTGGCCATAAGCCGTTTATCATAGGCTATCACGAAACCAAACTACAAAGGCGAACACTTTAACAGGGGGAATTAATTGGGCATGAATCATGCTGAACGCTATTTCGCTACCTTAGAATAATAAGGTTCTATCTGCGTTTTGAGTAGGTACAACCGGGACGATTGAAACGGGGACGAATAAAACATTCCGGGTTTCTACGAGTGCAACGATGATAGACAGTCATCATTTGGACAAAACATGGAGCATATTAACCTCCGTTGCTCAGCCAAATGCCTTCCTGTTACGTCCTGGTATCACGGAGTTACAAGCGACAAGCGATTTTTGATGGTCACAAGTTTACTTCATTAGCGGTTTATTTTTGTTGGATTATTAAAGAGTGTTTTTCATTTAAAGGTTTGACTTCGTGCTTATTCAGTAGAGCATTTAGTGCTCTCCCCAATTCCAGACGTTCACATTGCATGTTTGTTTGTAATGGATGCAACCGCGAGATAGGCTATGCGTTTGACAATAAGTTGTTAACAGAACCAAGACATATAGCCCAGCAGCAATCTAGGGACTGATCGTTATTTATTGAAGGGACCACCGGAGAAATTTTGAGTGCTTCAGTTGGAAGTTGCATAACCCTCTCTTGCCTGCTAGAAATTGTTCAATGACCCTCCGACAGAATTGTTAAAAAAGACATGACCCTCCCCTGCCAATTGTCTTCCGCCCGCGCCACAGCCACACACTTTGTGATAACGTTCTTAAATCAATCTTTCCCGTGAGCTTGCATGCTACCAGTCCTTCCTTTTCAAATGTGTTGCGCCTGTTTGCACAATTTCACAAATAATCATATGTGATTAATAGTATGACAAATAATCCCTGTGCACGGGGACCGAAACAATATATGCCAACTTTTTCCGTGTTTATCACGTATTTTAACTTTCCCCGCTGTCTTGCTGTTTTAATGTTTTCCCGTAGAATATCCCATATTTTAATACTCTCATAACAGCCCTGCCATCGGGCCGGTCTCTGTGTTGCCCTGTTGCTAGCCCTTGCCCTTCCAACGAAACAGATGTCTTCAAATCATCGTTTTCCTTGCTTGAAGGCGAACTTAGAGTGATGTTAACCTATTTAAGTTTAAAGGCGCGATTATCGTGAGAGCACGATTCATTGGCGGTTGCATGTTCGGCCTTATGTCTACGTGCGCACCTGAGGCTACTCAGCTGCAAGAGAAATAATTTACCCTGTTTGTATGTTCACTGCAAGTTGGCCTACCATAACTTACCAACTCTGCACTGTAGACTGGCTATTTATATTTTTCTGTGAAATAAGCAAATGTATTTGTTCAACTTTATGAAGCAGAATTACGCATAGGCTACTTGGAACATAATACATTTGACAAAGGACAGATGTATGTTGCTAGTGACAAAATATTAACTTTCAGTGTTTTACGATGTCTTTGTCACGGGGAAGTGTTTTTCCCCATGCATTTATTCTAGGTTACTGTCAGTGACTGCCATGAGAGAAGCGGGTTCTGTGTTTCGTTCATGTCAGTGACTGACGCGAGAGAAGCGGGGTCTGTGTTGTGTTGCGTTGCGTTAATTTATTTTCATTGGGCATACCGTGCCATGCTGTCCACAGCTCTTCAGTTCTGACAAAGCCAAAATTACTCCTTTTGAAACAATGAGTGCAGGAAGCGCGTTTGTATGGTTATATTGCTTGACGGGGGGGGGGGGGGGGGATCCCAAGCAGCTTTCAGCCATAAGGCTACTTTGAGAACATTTCAATTCACCCGACACTAATATTCAAAATGTTGAAAACAATTTCGGCATAGCCTATAAAGCAGTTTAATTAATATGGAATGTTAGTTGTAAACAAACGAGCTACTTGGTGAGGCTTGGCCTCACAGATGCGCTTGTGCCTTAGATGGCAGGAAAAATCTTCACGATAGGCCTATTAACTAACCACCCGATTCACGTTGGCTGGGGGGAAGGGGGGCCATCAGACAATTGTGCCCAGTTAATCCGGCCCTGCCCCCAAAAAATCACACCTTCCCACCTCTGACAGCTTAAAAGAAGTCAAGAGGACTCCTTACTCACAGACCTATATCACAAACCTGCGGTTAATTTAATAATGTTGCAAAGGTAGGCTACTGCATCAATCCATAGGCCTATGTTTCATTAGGCTACTAAGCTATTTGTTTTGCCTTACTCTTTATTAATTTAGGCTAGGCCTTTTTTTCAGTTATTAATCATCTTCCGTCCTTCGCACTACTTGTGTAGTGCACGCATTCTCCGACCTGTCACCTGTCAGTCATCATCGGAAGAGAGGTGTTTGGGATTCCCGCGTTACAATTGTCAGCCAATCAAGGTGGTCACTTCAGTCAAGCTCATGCATGAGTAATGACGTCATCCATAGCCACGAAGACTCACTCCTAGTTTAGGAGTTGTCTGAAAGGCTTTGTGAATAACTTTTAAGAGAAAACTCCAATCTAAAATCTTTAAGTGCGATTTAGGAGTAGCCTACTCCTAGTAGTAAGATAAAAGCCTTTGTGAATAGCCTACGGCCCCAGTTATTCATCATCTTCCGTCCTTGTGTAGCGCACGCATTCTGAGACCTCTCCTTACAACTCCACTACCTTTACTGTCTCATTTTCTTTCCATCGCTGTAAAACGTCTATATCGCGCAGTAGCCTCGATATTACAGCATACCGTAAGTGGCGTGTTTTCAATGTTGACATCTGGCTTTGACAACTCTGATGATACATTATCTTCAACCTTACTGTCAAATATTAATCTGCTATTTCCTATTTTTCCACTGACTCTTAGATTTGTCTCGCAAAGCCGCCATCGGTCGGGGAATGGTTGTTGCTGTTTTCTCTATCACTCTGGGTTGTATCAGGCACACAATTTCCGGTGAGCGTCGTAGCGTAGCTTACTTCACGATCGAGCTGGCGCATAACATACGTCACGGCTAAACGTTAGCGATTGGGTGAAATCAGATCCAATCGTTTCAAACTTCTACAGAGTCCACGCCTCTAGCTTGCAAGCGTTCGTCAGTAGCAGAGATCCCAGACCCTTGTGGAAGCGAAGCGTACCAAGGGGATGGCAAATGGCCAGGCTAGTGTAGGCCTATTTCTGCTTCAGTTTGTGCAAAACTATGGCCTGCATCGCTTCCGCGTCATTACGAACAAATGCACGTCTTCATGTTTCTTGCGTGTAATACAAGTATTTCCTGAAAACTTTGTGCAGTGATTTTGGGTTTGAATCAAGCTCTGAATGTCTAGCAAATAGCCTAGTGGAGGAGAGTACAAATGAGATTTGTCGTACTTGGATCTATCGTCAATTTGAATCAGTATTGTTGTTTGTCGCAATTAAAAATACCCTCAAGGGCCGGATTACATTATTATTTTGACATAGGTCGTGGGCCGGGAGTTTGAGACCCCTGCCTTAAACTGTCTGGCCAGTTGCCGGAACTGTCCACATTTCCGGCATGAATTCGCCTCCACTGTTCGTTTATTAAACCTGGCCTTGGGTGGGTTTCTGTGGGCCAGGTGAGTGCTGATGTGGGATAGCAGGAGGTCTGAGATGCACTGAGGGAGCAGGTAAAGGGGAAAAAAATCAGTGACTGTGGCTGGGCTCTTTGGGAGGGTGAAAACAACTGGAGCAGGGAAAGATGGAAGCGGAGGGAAATGGGTAGAGACAACAGGAGGTGGTGTGGCTGAGGCAGCTGCTGGCTTTGGGAAAAGCTGCCTTGGTAGGCCACAGGTCTTGCATAGACGGTAGGTGGGGCACCAACAGGGTCTTCTGCCGCTCGCCTCTTAACCCTGGCTTGCCCTACTGTGCTCTGGGGCAGATGGTAACTGAGCTGGACACCAGGGGTTGGAGGAAGGATAACAGTTGTGATTGGTTCTCTCAAGGATTTCACACCCCCCACAGACTGAAGAATTTCCTCCCAGTTTTGAACATATAAGAGCTCTGTTTCTACTTCACCCAAAGAGTGTTGTCTTCTGTTTAGTGAGATACACTAAACATACATACATCAGATTAGGTAAGTATTATATTTACTGTTATTTGAAGTGTATTTTCTATATTTTTAATTTTCTAGAACTCAAAGGCTTTGAAGTTTGTATTGACCGATATTAATATTTGAGTAGAGGGACAGGGTTGTTGTAGAATGTTACAAATTATTTTGCTGAGTGCATCAAAGTTCTCACATTTCTGTCAAACTGCAATTTTGCAGAGTACCATGGACAACATATCTTCAGCAACAACTTTCATACTCAAGACATATGAAAAAATGGAACATCAGAATAATTTATACTTAACTGCTTTCCTTCTACCATACATTTTAACCATTGCTTTGAATACACTTGTAATTGTTGTTATTTACAAAGAACGAGCCCTACATAAACCTATGTACATTTTCATTTGCAATTTATCATGTAATGGAATATACGGAAGCACATCTTTATTGCCACATATAATGACCAAGCTTGCTACAAAGTCATATACAATCTCTTTGGTCAACTGTTTAATTCAGATATTTTGTATACACACTTGGGGTATTGTTGAACTGACAACGCTGGCTATAATGGGATATGACCGGTATATTGCCATATGCACCCCATTACAGTATCATGACAAAATGTCTCCAAGGAAGGTCAAAATTCTCATTGCATTCAGTTGGATCTTTCCTTTGTGTACTTTTCCACTTTATTTAGTACTGACTATCCGGCTGTCTTTTTGCAGTAATATAATTCATAAAACCTACTGTGTAAATTTTGATCTAGTTCAGCTTTCCTGCACTAGCACGTTTGTAAATAACATTGTTGGGCTTCTTACACTGTGTGTGTATATGTTCCCTCAGCTCCTTGTGATTTTGTTTTCATATGCTCAAATTCTAAACATTTGCATACATGCATCCAAGGAGTGTCGAAAGAAAGCCCTTCAAACATGTATACCACATTTGTTGACAATTATAAACTATTTTGTTGGTGCTTGTTTTGAAATGATCCAAGCTCGCACAAGAGGAACCCAGACACCATTTGGTGTAGCAGTATTTTTGTCTGTGTATGTCGTAATCTTGCAACCACTATTTGACCCTCTACTGTATGGTTCTAGTTCGCTCAAATTGTACATTGTGCAGTTTTTTCAAAAGAGGAAGTTGTCACCATTAAGTAAGCGATAAAGTCATGTTTTCCATTTTGTCATTTAAAAATGTTTAAAATATGTAAGTAATATGCATGCAAAAGTGTGATTTGTTTTGGCATAATAGGCCATCCAGTCCAACAACATGACACATGTGCAATCCAACATGGACATGGATATGGATGTCAGCAAATGTTTAGGACATAACACATACTTCAAAATTGTGTTTTTCAACTGCTTAATAGTTTTCTCGGGGCGATAGACTACGGTAATATATTGGGAACAGTGTTCATTCATGTAAAATTTTCTGTGCACTTCTGTAGCTCTCCCAATGTAACAAACCATTTCTATGACACAATCACCGTCAATTCTATTATACATTCATAAATGCAACCAGGGCTAATAACAAAACTATATTTTTTTATTTTGTTGGTGAACTCTGTTCTGGTGAATTTTTTCACCAAAAAGCCATAGAAACATATTTTTATTATTCTAAAAGCATGCACATACATTATGAAAAACAAAAACAGAATCAATAGGGGCTTTATCAGACTTTCACCTTTCTGACGAATCTTTTAGCCGAGTACTTTTGCCTAGCCTGTTTTTTTCACACTTTTATAGGCTCAGATACTTTCAGAATACCTCATGATATTTCGTGGTTCATCTTTGCTTAAAGCCCTGGTTTTCCTTCCTTTGTTACCAGTGAAGACAAAGTCACACTACTAACCCAAACCATACCACCATTTATAAATAAGTTTCCAATTTGCTCTATGCTAGTGTGACAGTAGCCTACCTTGTATATAAACAGTCACCAGGTTCTAATACCCTGTTACCCAGGAACCTACCCGTTAAATTAACCTGATAATTTCCTGTTTACCACTAGGGTCACACAAGTTGGTAGTCTGAATAATAGGCAGAGACGTGAGATTACAATACAAAACTATTACAATTTATTTATTTAAAACAGGATCAATGTACATGCACTTCAATACCAGAGCAACACCATGTAATGCTAGATCGTCAGGATCAATGTTGAAACTAGATTGGGCTTACCGTAGAGGGCAGATGTCAAAGCCTCTGAGGCGAAAGCTGGGATTCAAACCACACTGCAAATCAAAAATGAAAAGGTGACTTATCTAAACTAATTAACACAGCACACACAATAAGGGATGGACACCAGAGGAGAATACACCCTCCAACATGCGCCCAATGTAGCCCCCAGCAGGAGAGACAAGCAACATACACAGGGAAAGCCCACGTGACAGTACATGCAGTAGAAAAACAAACAAAAACAAATGAGTACAAATAAGACAAAACAAAATACAGAGAAAAGCACAGAGCATCAATCGAGCAGCAAGCAAACCAAACTCCCACACATGCACACTCATGCAACAAACACGCACGTCCGCACTAAACAGGCCCAAGCAGATAGCCACCACCAGGTTAGCTAGCAATCATGCATCAGAGACGCAGCGATGGAAGGCCACAGAGAGAAGCGGAAGGCGCTCCACACAGCAAACCCCAAACAGGAACAAAACAGCAAGGCAGTCACCACATCAGGATACCATACAGATCCTATAAGGAGTACAGAGTCATTACTCTAACGTTATGCTTAATTTAGGTAAATAAAGCTACAACCTACCATGCAACAGCTAACGTCAGATGTAGGGAGCCCGGACATCGCAACACTCTGTGATGTTGCTGTAATTAACAGATAACGTAAACGAGTGGCCTAGCTATGCGATAATGTTTGCACACAGGAAGGAGTACACCTACCTAAGCTGGAATTGATGAGCACACCGGGGGAAAGAGCAGCCGTGAGAATATCCAGCCAGTAGTTTAGCAGCGACTTCTGTTACTGGAATGTAAACAAGTTCTGAACTTTCCAGCACATCAGTGCACAAACGAATGTTCATCAGACAAAGACTCAAGCCTACCTGGAGCAAATGGTGGAACAAACTACAGCCAAACGTCGGGGATAGGCGATAGGTCGGTCAGAGTCGTCCCTGGACAAAGCAGACGTCTGCCCTGGATAGCCGCGCTTCCTTTTTATGGAGCACAGCTGCCAATTACCCACTTACGAAGTAGGTGGGGCAGGAGCGAGACACAACAAAACCCATCACAATGCTCCAGGTAAGGACTCGTCCGGCTACACTAGTGATATATCAAATCTATCCAAAACTGCTACTGGATTATCTAGTTTTTAGACTGTGATATCTAGATCTAGATAAGTCTCTTTGCCTTTGTGGCTGACATCTTATATCTGACAATATAATGTAATGTGTAATTATCTACATCAATAAAGGCTAAAGTCCTAATCTCTAATTTAATCCCCCAGTTTGGAGTCTCCTTAGCCTGGGTGCCATTCCGAACTTAGTCCCGCCCACAACATTTGAGGTCGGGAAGTTCGGTCTGGCATTGCTCCATTGTGGAGGAAGTATGCTCGCCCTATATAGGGCGGACCAATCAAATCAGGCTTTACGATGATGGACAGGTGAGCAACAGCGCCTGGTCTATCACATCATCTGAGCACGCTTAGATTAGGCTTATGTTTGAAACAAAAATGCTGTGGCAAGAAGGATACATGGCTTTTAAGACCCCATATGGAAAATTCATATTATTTAATGAGGTTGTATCACTGAAAACGATTATTTCTGAAAACTTTGGCCAAAGTTGAGATGTGGGAAAACTCGTGGTTTCACTTTCATCAAGGGCAAACAGCGCTGTTGCATTGCGACATGTTCCCTCGTTCGTTTGAAATCTCTGATTGACCACCTGTTCGAGGGATTTGCGACAGCCTTTCCCAGCTGTTTAACATGTTTGTAGCATATCACTGTTCAACAGAATTCTTTTTTAAAACGGAGGGGATATAGGAGAAGGAGGATGGTTTGTGTGTTTTCTTCCTACACCTCACGGTAAGCTATTTTGTTGCTCTGATTGGTTAGGTCTATCCAATTGAGTGCAGAGGCATTCCCCCCTGTATCGGTTGAAACACGCCCCATAATTACGTCCCAATGGAGCAGTATCAGACTCATATTCTGACTAGAATTGAGTATGACTACGTCAGGCTAGAGTCTCCTCTTACCTTCTCACAAATTACCAAGTCAAATGAAACAAGTCAAGTTTATTTATAGTTTGTTTCATACACATGGGTCATTCAATGTGTTTTACATAAACAAAAGCAAACAGTAATAGCAAATAAAAGTATAGAAGCGCAATAGTCAAAGAATAGTTTAAAAAGTAAATAATAAAAAGGAAAACATAATATAAAAGCATAAAAGGGCAATAGTTTAAAAAAATATAAAAAGTAATAATTAAAAGATGTAAAGAGCGCAAAACAACACATTACTGAAACATCAGTGAGTGCGTCTGGTATGTTTACTATCGTCACTTCCGGTCTTCTCGTGCACTGATTCACTAGTCAAGGGCTAGCACTCCACCAAAATCCATCTGGGCTAACCCAAGTAGGGCCACCATGGAAACCAAGCTAGGCAAAATTAGATTAGCACATTTTTTCCACAAAAATAAGTCAAAACAAAAACTTTGTTCCTTTTTTTGTTGTTTTTGTGTATATGTGTGCTTCTGTGTGTGTTTATTGAGTGTGTGTGCCTGCATGTAAGTTAGTTTGTGTGTGTGTGTGTGTTTGTGTGTGTGTATATATATATATATATATATATTTAACATGAATAAATAGGGGTAGGGTGTGGGGTGAGAAGGGTTAATGTAACAACAACATATTACAGTTATAGCACTTTTCTTGACACTCAAAGTGCTTCACAGGAGAGGCGGAATCTCACTAAGCACCACCAATGTGTAGCACCCATCTGAGTGATGCACACCAGCCATTATGTGCCAGAATGTTCACCACACTAGTTTCAGGTGTAGAGAGAAGGAATGAATGAACCAATTACACACTGGGAGGATGATTACAAGGCCAAATTGAATTAACCAGGAGGGTATTCCATCAACCTCGCTAAAGGCCAAACCTCACTTATTTCGATGTCTCGCTAATTTTAGTGATAGTTCCATTCCATTAGTGAGGTTAACGTGAATCCCAGCTTGGTAACTAGGAAATTTATGCCACAGAACTAACCTGGTCCGTAGCAGATTAACTTTCAAGCTAAATTAAGCTGTGTTGCAAAAAAACCCAATCAGTCGGAAAACGAGTCAAAAAAGATGGTTCCGGGGGGTGCTGTGGCACAACAGACTACAGTGCTCATACCATATACGGGTCCAAGTGCCCACGGGGACCCAGGTTCGAAAACGACATGAAATGTGTGAATGGTATAGAGCTGGTAAGTCCCGCCCTTTCCGCTGGACCTCTAGATTGAAAAATCGTCAATGCAAGTGAATGTGAGAAAATAATTATTTTCTGGTCCCGTTTGATTTGTGCCATGAATGTGAACATATGTTGTCTGTGAATTTTTAATATAATTTTTCATGTTACGAGTTTGACAGTATATTATATGATTCTTCGGCTATCAGTTGTGGAAAAGACATAACGAGAAAGACTACATGTCGCCTGTGACGTGAGCTAGCTCTAATCGCTAACATTAACTGAGATGCTAGTTTTTGTAACGGCAGGAATAAACACACATGGTAACAAAAATATTTGAAACATGTCTAGCTTCACTCAACACATTAACACTACGATACAGTGTGATTGTAAAGTTGTATGGTTCACTGTGTTCAAAGTCGATCTTAATAACCCTCTACATCTCGACCAACTGATGGTTGTTATGGGAAACTAGTGATCTGTCGTCTAGCGGAAAGTTGTAGTCCACAAAGTGCTCTCACACAAAGTTTAACCGCATCAAACTTCTACCCGCTCAATTGTAGCATTCTTTACACGAAAATGTATATTAAAAATTCACAGACAACATATGTTCACATTCATGGCACAAATCAAACGGGACCAGAAAATAATTATTTTCTCACATTCACTTGCATTGACGATTTTTCAATCTAGAGGTCCAGCGGAAAGGGCGGGACTTACCAGCTCTATGGCCACAAAAGACTGATGCTGTGCTAAATGCTAATTATGTTTAGAGTTTTGAAAATGTGACAACTGGTTAGACAAACGCTTGTTAGTGACTGAAAAAAACTGTAATTACTCATCTTCATAAGTCGGTATATGGTTAAATGACTCATTACAGGGCGAATGAAGACTCTCTCGCCCACCCCTACTGCCTGTAGGAAGAATATCCCGCTTGCAAGTTCAGTGTATCGTACCCGCCGACCGAAGCAGGATCAGTTTACATCCTGCATCCACAGCCCAGAGGCAGGCTAACGAAACGCTAGCGATGGTTGCAAACGTGTGTATAATGGCAGAGCCGGCGAAGAAGCAGCGAAAGAAAGTGTTATTCTTTGACAGAATAATTTCATTTTGAGTCAGATTTCCAGTGTTTTGGTAAAGTTAGTGTGTGCAGAGAAATATGTGTTCTGTTTTGAAATGAAGAGTTATATTTAACAAAATGTGTTTTTGAGAAGAAAATTATCCATTTGGCCAATTGTGTTTTGTAGGTGTGAGTCTGTGTTAAGAGTTTAGAAAAAAATCTGAAGTATGGGTAAGCGCTTGTTAGCAATTGAAAAAAACTGTAGGCTAATGATCTCTACTGACATGTCTTCCATTTCCAAATACTTTTCTGCCGCTTTTGCAATTATCTTAGTTCTCTCTGTTCAGCTACATGCTTGGGCTGAACAGTAAAGGATTTCCACCAAACGCTAGAAACTGTCTCTTTTCCACTATAAGTGTATACTTGGTAACATTGCAACATTAACGTATGCTTTGAACTGGGGGTTGTCACAGGTGCTGATCTACTAGTATTGTCATTAGACTTTACCTTTCTAATTGCCTCAGCGTAAGTAAGCTTTTCTTTTACCTTCACGTTCTGAATTTGAACCGCTCTATTATGTGCATCACAGCCTTTGTAGCAGCACTATGCTCTCCTCCACAGTTACAACACTTGATCTGAGCTCCTCTCTCACGTTTCCCGTATTCATGTTCCCCTCCGCATTTGGCACTACGGAGTTTACCCTTAACAGGCTGCTGCAATGTGCCCAAAACGCTGGCATTACCCTTAACAGGCTGCTGCAATGTGCCCAAAATGCTGGCATTACCCTTAATGAGGATGCAAGGCTTGGATTTAGGGAGCTTGGAGTCTCTAACACACGCTACGGTGCAATGGTCATTGATGTCGTTAGAGAATACCCCTATTTCTTTATATTTCTGTGGAGTGTTGGTGAGTAGGCCTATTAGATCTATTAGGGTTGACTTACCTGGAAATGTTCTATTAGGACGGGTAGGGGAGGAAACAAGCTGAGTAAGTTGAGATTTAGCTCATTACAGATATTTTTCAGGCAGTCGGAATTAGCAGAGAGCCAGTCCCAGTTCAGATCTTCCATGAGCACAAGTTCCCGATCCCGTAATTCGACTAATACATCAGCCAGAGAATTTAAGGCCTCCTTAGCAGCAGAAGGAGGCTTGTAGCAAGCAATGACAGTAAGGAGGGATGTGTAAGAGAAAGAAATATCAATAGACAAAAACTCAAATATCTTAGGACGGGAGAAAGATTGAGTTACTCTGCAATAAACCTGTTTTTAATGTAAATGGCAACACCACCGCCCTTACTTTGATGATCACTACGAAATAAATTATAACCAGTAATATGGATAGAAGAATCAGAAACAGATTTCTTCAACCAAGTCTCAGATAAAACCAAAACATCAGGGTCTGAAGTAGACACCTAAACCCTGACTAGGTCCATTTTTGGCACAAGACTTCTAACATTCCTGTGGAGGAAGCCAAGATCATTTCGCTCTTTGAAATCAGATGGGGTAGGTACATTAATACATGGGGGTGTAGGCCCAGGATTTGGCTTAATGTTACCTGACATCAGAAGAAGTAGAATTATTAAAAGACGATCATGGGTCTTTGACCAAGCATGTTTGTCACATTTCCAGATGATTAGAATCTTTTAATCATTGTTTTAACTGTACATATAGGCATTTTCAACAAAGTACCTACAGTAGTTTCCATAGACATTCTCTGACTTACAAATGTCAACACACTTTTTTTTTTAATTTAAATTTAGTGTATTCTCTTGTCTTTCTGTTGTTGGAAAATGACTAGAGGATGTAGCCTCTGTGTGCCTTTATTTTCATACCATAGTGAAAACTAACTAATTAACCACTTCTGAAATTCTTGTATATAAAATTTTTCAGGGGTGCCAATAATTGTGAGCAACGTGTTTTCGTTAAAAATATTTATTTCTTTATCAGATTTTCCTTTTTCTCAGAATAAATGTGCTTCAAGGGTGGATTCGTCATTGATTTCATTGTTGGAAGTACAATAAATCACCAAAAGATAATTTTTTATACTTGTTTTTAGTCAACTTTACCAAAGTTGCCAATAATTCTGTCGGAGCTACATCATGTTCCTACATATAACATCTCTTTCATTTCATCCTCAGCTTAAGGGGAGCTGTAGCGGCCGTAGAAGAGTACGCTCTGGGTGGGGTTGTGTCGGATGAAGAAGAGGAAGGGGTGGTCCGCCATGAACCTCTCGGGGGGCAGCATGGCGCAGCGCATCATCATGATGGCAGCCGTGGCGGCCGCCGCCTCAGTGCCCTCCTCATTCACCTCCACAAAGAACTTGTGCACGACCTTGGACAGAACAAGGTCGTCGCAGGGAGACATGCCGGAGAAGTCGCACTTGTCGTTGTTGAAGGCGTCCGTCATTCCCATACTCACCAGGACCTCCTTGAGGTCGTATTTCTCCTCCAGCTTGAACTTGGGGAGACCCACCTCCACCTCAACAGTGTCCATCATGTCTGGCTTGGTCCACTCCGCAAAGTTCTCATATGTGAGCATCTGCTCCAGCTGAGAGAGAGAGAGAGAGAGAGAGAGCGAGAGAGATGGTTGGGTCTCTACCGCTGCATGTCTAATAAATAGATATTATAAGCTGCTCCCTCTGACACATGGGCGTAGATTTAGGGTGGGACGCTAAGGACTAGTCCTAATCAATATTTTAAGATGACAAAATTGTCCCCACCAATATTTTAGCGAACTTATTTGTGCTGCTGATCATTCTGACAGCCAGCACAACAGTACAAGAAACATCGTCATATGATTTGCTGAAAAACAGAGGGGGAGGGGGAAGGGTTATCTGACATGCACGATACAGTAGGCCTACACGCACAGAGAGTGTCAAAGCACAGGCTACTGTACTTGTTTGCACCGGCAGTCAAGCGAGCGGGTGTGTCAACGACAACGTTAGGGCTGTCTGCCAATACATAGCCTATCCCAAAAAAGGCCAGAGTAAAACATTGTTATATTCCCTTTGCCCTTCAGCATGTACATGTTTGCCCCTTTTTGTGGTTTGTAGATCAGCTTTGCCACCCAAAAATACGAAGCTTTTTCATTGCAGTCTAGGGAAAATAATTAGCCATACAAACTGGCAACTGGTGACCAGGCTTTCAAATGCGAATTTTACTGTGTAAAATAGCATTAGCTGTTGGGATATTACCCAGGATATTGTCACAGCTAACCTAGCTTCTGTAATCTTTCAACCAAAGTTAGGAGTCATGTTGAATAAGGGTGTGCCGCACAGACAGTCACATAGGCTATAAGTCACCATCACTGACTGTTAGGTTAATTGGGCTACCAATCTTTCAGTCGCAATAAACAATGGATCCGAGACATTTTCCTGTTCCTATATTCTGTTTATGTAGGCTAATGTATTTGTGAATGTAGCCTGCACAATGCAAAGAAATAAAAGATAAACTGGTGCATTTCCATACTCATAGAAATGAACATTGCGAGACACTTATCTCTTCTATGATCTCATCCCAGAAAGATTTACTTTGACTTGTTAGTTTTTTTTTACATTTATTTTATCTAATGACATAGCAAACATGATTAATTGAATCCACATATCCTTGCACTTGCGAAACTATTTTTCAATATCAATATGATGTAATCAAATTACTACATATGTTTAGCTATTAGTAATCATGCAGATCATAAAATACTATAAATAATTATCAATATAAATTTGTAGTTTATATGAATTCCAAAATATGAAAAAGAAACCTATGACAACCATCACTTTCTATGTGTGTGTGTGTGTGGAGGGTCAATCAAATTCTATGATTGCCACTGATGTGAATGATCTCACAAATCACACAAACCAAATCAAATTTTAAAAAATCGCAATAGTATCGAAATCGAGATTCTTCACTTGCTATTGGTACTGAAACAATAATGTTGGTATCGTGACAACAGGAGTTGTGGATGTGTCCCCACTAAAGCTGAGACCAAACCTACGCCCTTGCTCTGATACGTCTGTGCACTGCACTGCCAGGTTTGCCATTTTACCTTCTCTAGTCCAGTGGTGTTGTCCTCCATCTCATTAGGCAGCATAATGAGCATGCTCAGATCTTTGCCCACGTAGGGCAGCTCCAGAATCTGGCACTCTGTGTCGGGAATGTAGGTGAAGGGGAACTTGGCCTTCTGATGCATCATTTTAACAGGCTTGCTTTCATTCTGAACACAGAGACACGGATGTGATACATATACACACACGTCAACCCCAATAATATTTTGATACACACACACACACACATATGAACCAATCTTTCTCTCTCTCTCTCTCTCTCTCTCTATATATATATATATATATATATATATATATATATATATATATATATATATATGTCTTGCCTTTGCCCGTCAAAAGTTTGGAATACCCTAATAGACTGACTTAACTAACAATAGTTGACATCATGACTACGGCCTTGGTGTGTGTGTGTGTGTGTGATACAATATGAACCAATGTATATCTATACACACACACACACACACACTTGCTTACCTTTTTGAGCTTAAACTGAACTTCTGTTAGAGCGCTTTTGAACTGCTTGTCCAAGTTGCCTTTGAAGTAGATTGCATTTACTAGCACCAGTCTGGTATCCACATCCAAAATCCCTGGTTCCAAGTGGTTCTTGATTTTGTCTACAATCAAAAGGAATCAGTCGTTGAGAGATTGATGAAAGACATGAAGAGATTTAATGATTCAGCAGAGCATAGAACCACTACTGAGAAATTAAATGAGAAATGACTGAGATTATGCTAACTGGCTGAATAACAGATCTTTACACGGATACTAAATAATTTGAACTGATTTATAATATTTTGAACATGTCTGCTGTTTTTGCCCTGAACTCCTGATTACTGAGTCTTTTCCTCCACCCATTTGATGATGTTCACTCAAGCTGCCTCTGCATTTGTACGGAAGTCAACAGCCTCCAGCTCAGCAAGGTAGTGTGTCTTTGTGTCAGCAAGGTATTTCTGAACAGTGGGGGGAAAACAACTCGAAAATGAAATTATTCTGTCAAAGAATAGCACTTGTATTTACTTCACAAGGTACATGCAGTCAATCGAAGTACACCAGGTTTCAAAATACTGGCTATTGTTGACAAAGCTGCATAGACTTTATGTTTCAGTTTTACAGGTATTTGCATGCAAAACATGCAATCCACCGTTTTTACACTAAATGTCTTGGTTGGGAACTGTATGTCCACATGTAATGTTCACATTCAAAAGCATTCCCGTAAAAAGCAAATCAGTTTTTTTCCTTTACTACAGGAGGTTCAGTAGAAATACGGTTTACAGTATGATAGAACAGAAAAAGTTTTACAGTATTTTTTACAGTGAACAAAATATTCATGAAACACACGAGCATTCTAAACAAAAAAAACAACAACAGCAAAAAGCCCAGATAAAAAGGGGGGGGGGGGACTAAAAAAAAGCACAAAATTACTGTAGTTCAGTTCCAGGGCTTTTGCAAGCTGCAACTGCCCACCAACTACCAGGCTGGATCCACCTTTTGGATTTTGTGAAAAAGACCAAGGGCTTATCAGAGAATGACTCCCCAATGGAAAAAGTGACAAATCATGGCCATCCGAGAGGGAGTTGGCGCATGTGCTAATCGAAAAGTGCTAACAAAGGGCAACACAAATATCCACACAGACAGTGTCATCAGAGACATCAGTTGGCAGCCTCCTCTTCCTACCAGCTGCATGTAAAAAGGGGTGGGGCTGAGGTAAGATAACAAAACTGTGTAAGGAGTCCTAATGTTTCTATACTGATCAAACTCCTGATCATGTGAACTGTTAATTACCCTACCACATGATGGTATGACCTCATGGTGGGCCCATTGTCACATATTGCTGCTACAACAACTTTTGATTATATCTCTAACCTTTGCCTTTTTCACAGGAGAAACTAACTAGGAAGCAGGAAATGTAATTAATGTGTACATTGTCATGTCTTGATTAATGCACTCTCACTGCAACAATGGTCTCAAGTCTCATCAAAGTACTTCTCATGTGACCCAAAATCAGCTGACCTCTAATCATGTGATCCATTTCAATGTAACCAACCACAAACTAGGTAAACTATTTAAGTGAGGTTCACAGAGCATTCTAGGAGCCATTCTGTAGTCAGAATCTCCCGCACCACTCTGGTGTGTAGCCATCATCCTCTGAGCTGGTATGTTCATTCTCTGATTGCTTCATATGGTTTCCTAAATGTTCCTTTAACCTGTTAAACTTTCACATTATTCATTTAGATGTACCTTCTATAATGTATTGGATGAATAGCTTGTACCTGACAAATAAATTGTTATGCTTTGACCCGCATAGTTTTCTAGAGTTTCTTTAGATATCCCTCAAGTTTAAGATGGGCCAGGAGGAACGGCTAGGATTAGTCTCCAGGGCCGTGGGGGCTAAATCAGTGAAAGTGTAGGCATGCTACCAGGAGAACTGGCCATCGTATTGTACTGTGGTGGGTCACTGATTTTATTAGTAGTCTGGAATTAGACAGCTAACCTTAGCACACCCTGAACCCTCTGTAGCTTCGGTAAGGTGTTCTGTCCAGATGAGCATAGTGGTCCAGGCCAGCACTATAGCCTCTGACCGACTTCCACACTAGGATCATTACTCAAGTGAAGGCCTCCCGAATTAATCGGCCGAGGAGGGCCTCGCACACTATTCTTGGGGAAGATGCGTCTAATTAAATAGCTAAAAGGCACTCTTGTAACAGCATTGTGGGTAGGCCTACATCGGCCTACTATGGATAGTAATATAACTTTGACCGAAACTTCTCCATATCTAGCGGGGTCAGAATCATTAGGTTAACAGGGGTTCTATAATCAATTGTTATTTCCAACACCGCGCGGACAGCTTCACGATTTCTCGTGAAACTCATGGACGACAGTCAGAGATATGATCATATAGACGTTCGGAAACATCTTGCGTTGTCCAAGCTCAGAGATAACCACCCTAATATTCAATAACTTTTGTAATTCGTACCAGGTAGCTTTATAGTATCCACAGTGTTTCATTTGTTTACCTTATGAATTCCGATCTATACAAATCCTATACTCAAACCAGTTTGATTCACTGACGGACAATGAATCTCTCACCTGAAAATGAAACTGCATAAGAGTGTAGCTGGTCATAACAGATGTATGAAACCATCTTTAGATTGCGTAACTAAGATCACAGTATGAAGTAGCCTATAAAGATGTTGAACTGAAAGCGTAATATTAATAGTTGGGCGTCGAATTATGTGCATAATTGAATGAAAAACTGTTGAGCAACTGAAATCCTATATCGGGGAGTAATGGGACAACATTTCATTCTCAAAACTGTAGCAAATGGTCTCCTCAGTTCCTAAACATTTACAGAATTGTGTTAAATGAAGAAGTGAAGCAGTACAGTGCTAAACATGCTCCTGTCCCAACTGTTTTTGAAAAATGTTGCTGGCATCAAATTTAAAATTAACATATACTTTCCATGAAATAGTCCAAAGTTTCATTTTCAACATTTGATATGTTGTCTTTGTCCTTTTTGCTGCTAAATATGGGTTTATGAGACTATTGTGACATTTTGTTTTTATTTGCATTTTACACAACGTCCCAACTTTTTCTGTGTTGGGGTTCTATATTAAAGTTATAAATCTCATAATTTTTGCCTGTTCATTCATTCCTGCTAATATATAATAATGCATTCCTGCTCATGCAGTTTAAAGTAGTTTAAAGTAATAATAAAATTGGTATGCACAGGTTGCAATGGGAAATTTCCCTAAAGGTTGCAACGGTTAGGGAACGTTAGGAGAAGGCCTCTAAAGGTTGCAACGGTTAGGGAACGTTAGGGGAAGGTTCTCTAAAGGTTTAACGTTGGGGGAACGTTTTATACTCAAAAACTAACATTCAGGGAACTTTGGGAACCAAAAACTAACGTTCCCGTAACCAAAAACTAAGGTTCCCTGGGAACCATAAATTGTTAGCTGGGTATGGGCATTTGCTTAAAAAAGGTTGAGAACCACTAATCTACATGCAAAATTCCATGAATATTAGTGCAGATTCCTGTTAAGACATTAAGAATGAAATTGCACAAAATGATAAACCGCCTCATTAAACCTCTCCCCGTGTCAGTATATGGAACTCCTCTTACGGCGTGTGATTGTAGGCCTGATTTTTAAGCTAAGCAGCAGCGATGGTCGTGGCCGCTGAGTGGAAGGGAGACCTCCGGTTAAATGAGTGGTTCTCAAACTTTTTCTTTCATTCCCCACTTTGATCAAGGGGGCATTTTCGAGCCCCACCTGTCCCTCATCGCTCTAAGAAAGTGATAGGTCAAGCTTAAAATTGTCAAATTTATTGAAATAATGGCAAGTTCTAAATATATTCTCTTCAGAGTTAAAATCAGCTGGTGCTGCAGATATAATAATAAATAAATACATAATGTGCCATTGTAAATTAAACACACATATTTCTGTTTTCCAGCAACATAGGCCTATTAGGAAGCATAGGCCAATATTTTACAGCATTGTACAATATATTCAATGAAATACCATGCTGCATTAAATGGATCCATAATCCAGTCATACTGAGCACTGCTGGTTAGGAAATATTTTTGAAATAAACTTTGCAGGGATGTGATGTAGGCCTACTGTTTAATACATGGGATCACAAGAGTGGCTCCCGAATCAGACGTTTCAGCGATTTCACTCAGATTCTCAAAGGCATAATACTGTCGCGATCGAGGCCTCGAGGCGCCTGTCCCATATCTCAAGTTTTTTGGTCAATGCAGTAATCTTATCTGCTAGGTGAGGTAGGTGCTTGTCTTTGCCTTGTAACTGGAGATTTAACTCATTGAACTTTCCAAATATATCGCTAAGATAGGCCAGCTTCGTCAAGAAATGTTCATGAACGTGCTTTCAGATTCAAACATGCGCTCTTCCTCCAAGAAGAGGCGACTCGGAGCTCAAACACGCGCGACAGCACTTTACCTCGGAACACCTTGCCTCGCTGTGAAACAAAGTGCGGAGAATAAACGCGCTTTTAAGGGCCGGGTCTTGATGAAATTCACCACTCTCACAACCTCGTTCAAAATCTCATTCAGGTCGGGACTAACTAAGCTGCCTTGACACGAGCGCTTCCCTATGAATAACACAGTGCGTCCATTGCGCATCGGGTGCTACCTGGGCCTAGGCTACAGATAAAAAAATAAATTAAAAAAACTCCTGTTTTTCACATCAGTTTGCGCCCCACCTGGCATGTCTCCGCGACCGTCGCGGAGACATGCCACAGTTTGAGAAACGCTAACATGATCTTGCTACTCAATGTTTTCCTAAGGTTGGCTATCACTATATGTTATAAGGCAGTGAAATATTAGACAAAGGTATGGCCAGTTAGCCACCGCTTGTTAACCCATTCGTCTATCAGGCTTTTGCAACCTACACTGTGCATTTGTTTTAATTCGTCAGTATTATATAATAGCAAAGGACACAGTCTAAACGTACCAGAGAAATGGTACAGCCCAGTGAGGGTTTGAAAATCATATTTCATTAGATTATATCCAGAATTATCAGTATGTGATGGTAATTCTGCATTGAATTACATGCAATATTGGATAACATTACATTTTATTACATTTTTTCAGTAGCCTACCCCCCAAACTATTATTTTCATCCCTTTTGGGAGGGTCGAAGTCTCATCTAGGGGGGTCGGACCCCCCCCCCCCCCCAATACCCCCCGTAATTCGAACCATGGGCGAGAGGTGTGGGAGAGGGAAAAGTTAGTGGAGAATGCAGCCGGGGTGGCAGTGTACTCTGGTAAACGAGGAAGGCTGAAACGAGGTCTGACGCTTACAGTATGCTGACGCTTCAGCAACAGCCTCTATTTTTATGCGGAATTGCATGCAGCTGTCCTCGCGTCTCACTAATTTAATTAAAACTAAATTTCCTCCACGGGATTAAAATAGTATATACGGATGAATCAGCGTAGACCGCCCTCTGACGTTAGCACAGTTTCGAGTTTCGGTCGGTGTGAGCGAGCCGACTTTCATTTGAGTTTCAAGTAGCCTCCTCCCTCAGCTGTTCCCAAACGCCCAGAGTCCAGTTCTATTGAATTGCAGAGGATTGGCCATAGCCTCCTTTCTCTCTCCCAACGCACTGCAGTTGTTGTCTGATTAACTGAGAGGTTTACACATAAGAAAACTACATATTATTTCCATGTGGTTTGGTTTTTTATTTACCTTCCTGCTACCAAACCAGGTAGGCTACGTGTATCGTTATAACCACCATCCAAAAAGCAATTTATCATATTTTTGTTTAAACGTGTCGTAATAGATCCACAGGGGAAGGCGCGCAAATGTTGAGCAATGCGCATATTTTGTCGTTTCGTTGGAAGATGCGTTGCAACAGCAGCAGGGCGTGTCAAGTGTAGGCTAGTATAAACTCCAGGCTGAGGATAATGACAGTCCACTCTAGATGATATTTATCGACTCATTTTTAAAATATTCCAACAGAGCATAAGCGTAGGGGTTGTATGGGTTCCTGTACACAGGGGAGTGGAGGGGAGAGGAATGAGAAGGCAGACACAGCGAAGGAAGCTATTACATCAGAGCTGGTTGAACTGGAAATCACTTTAAGCAGGTCAGAAATTAAAAGTATTATTAAGGACAAAAGCAACAGAATGTGGCAGGAGAGATGGGATAAGGAGGGAAAAGGCAGACATTTGTAGGCTACAATATACACAAAGAGGTAACCGCTTGTAAAATCAGTGGATTGGAAAGGCAGGAGGAGACATGGTTTACCGGACACGTGGATTACATATTATAGGGAAACATCAGACTGGAGTATGCACACACTGTGGAGTAATAGAAAGTGTAAAACACATACTTCTAGACTGCACACATTATACCAGAGAAAGGGAAAACATGAAGAAAGATTTAACCATGGAAAACTTACTGAGTATAATTAGCACACAGTCCACAGCTAAGGCTGTTATAGCTTTCCTAAAAGAAAACCTAGCAAGTAGAATTTTTTTTTTTCTTATTTAATTTAAAAAACTGGATATAAAATAGCATCCCATTGGATCACACCTCAGCCCGAAAGATGGCGGTAGTGCACTAAGTATGCAAACTGCCATTAAACCCTATAGAAGAAGAAGAACAAGAAGACGACAGTCCAGTCTCAGTTCCAGTCTGGCACAGGCACTGCGAACTCGTTGGTAAGCTAGTCTTAGGCTTTGGTTATATCTACCCCCCCCTTGCCAGTTAGTGGTTGTGGCATTTCTCTACGTGTAGAATTTTCTACTTAAAGTGTATTAGTTAATTGTCGTTCGTTCCAGCAAGAATGTTGCATTGATATGGAGCTAAATTTGTCTCAATAATATTTGTATATGCGCAGAGGGGAATCCACAAATATTTATTGCTTTGCATGTGTGTTTTGATATCTACAAATAAAAAAAAAAATCATATTTGTAACTCGTATATTAATTTTTACAAATATAGATGTGCATTTGTAAATAAAATGCTATTTGTAAAACCGAAAATTTCATTTGTGAAATGTGATTCTGCATTTGTGGATCACCAGCACACGCATTCTTCGCTTTCCAAAGTTACGTGTTTTTGAGACGTTCTTTGCATGAAAGTCACACAAATCCACACAAAAAAACATATTTGTAACTTGTAAATTGGTTTTCTATAATCTCTGTTTAGTGAACACATAAAACCGTCGTTTGTAAGCGAAATCAAGAATTGCGATCTTTGAGTTTGTTTATCGTTACCTAGCAACCAAGGCTTTAAGTGTTAAAGGGGAACTTGGCAACTATTTCAACTTAATAAACCCATTTAGAAATGGTTGGATGGTTAAATGACCTGTTCCGGTGAAAATGGTGACTTTCCACGCTGCCCCTAGCGTCCCCAGGTGGAAAACCAACCTTGCAACATTGAGACTACCGTCCCGGAAAGAAAAGTGAGAAACAAGAAACTCGTTTTAAATCGTGTTTCTTACCTTGTAACATCCACATTATTCTGCCGAACTTATGCTTCGCTAGCTTGTAAACAAATCCATGTGCTTTATTGTTACCTTTTTCCACAGTTTGAAATAGCATAATGCACAATTTCTCCAGTAGAGGGAGAAATATAGCTAATCCTGCCAAGTTTCCCTTTAAAACCAAAGATTCTAGAACAGAGCTTAAAATGTATTGCAATTTCGTAATGTACAAGAAATTTGAGAAATTAATTAATCGAAATTAATCAGTTATTTTGACAGCCCTAGTTTTAACACTTAAAGCCTCGGTTGCTAGGTTGTCGTTAAACGGCACCGAAAATCAAAAAATCCAGTGGAACCTAGATGGCAGAAATGCGTAGGCCAATCTGCCCAGCAGCTTTTTCTACTTTGTCACCTACAGAGTTTGACAGGTACGATCTTTCAAAACGCCATGTTATTTCCCATAGACATTTGACGACCGAAGGTTGGATGGATACGGAAGTTAGGAGGTGGGACTTATTCTGGAGAGGTCTATGAGTCCCTATAAACAACACTGCCATCTACTGGATTAGTCTGTCAGCAGGCGAATTAGAGGTAGAAGTAGAGTTGGGCAATGTCCCCTAAATTGACATTTGACAATGTGTACAGTAAAACATCGTGATGGACGATGATATTGTCGGGGAGGGGCGTAGTGTAGTAAACACTAATTAATTACCATATGTCTGTATTACCAATGTATTACCAATTTACAAGTTACAAATAAGTTTTTTTTTACGTGTGGATTTGTGTGACTTTCATGCGAAGAACGTCTCAAAAACACGTAACTTTGGAAAGCGAAGAATGCGCGTGCTGGTGATCCACAAATGCAGAATCACATTCTACAAATGAAATTTTCGGTTTTATAAATGGCATTTTATTTACAAATGCACATCTATATTTGTAAAAATCAATATACGAGTTACAAATATGATTTTTTTATTTGTAGATATCAAAACACACATGCAAATCAAGAAATATTTGTGGATCCCCCTCTGCGCATATACAAATATTATTATGACAAATTTAGCTCCATATAATTTCTAACCTGACTCGTGTCTTATTTCGACTTGCACCTTATCTCTTTAGTGACCTAAAAGTTTGTATTCTGTGCCCACACATTTTTCCCATCTCCAGACTAAGTCACACCATGGAATCATTGGCATCTGCAAATGTGCATTTCTCCCTTGAACTTTTCAAGAAGATCTCAGAGATCAACAAGACGGGCAATGTGTTCTACTCTCCTCTGAGCATCTCTTCAGCCCTGGCCATGGTCTGCCTTGGAGCCAGGGGCAACACTGAGGCCCAAATGCACAAGGTAAGCTCACAGTGTTCAAATGTACGAGATTCACAATGAATTTTACTGAACCACAGAATGACCTCACACAGTAACATACTCTGTCAGAAGTGGTTTGTCTTTGTGTGACAGTTTACTGGCTTTAAATGTTCTTATCAGGGATGTAGTGGTAAAATAAGAGGTGGGTAAACTATGAATTCTGTGATCATGGTGAAGTGGACTGTGACATGCTTCGTCGGATTTATATAAAAGGCATTCAGAACATGTTTGATGATGGTGGAGGCTATTGTCCAATGTTTATAACAATACCAGTGGTATTACTGTTAATGGTTCCTACAGTGTTGTGAATGTGGATAATACAGTGTGTGTTTTTATTTATTAGATTAGATTAGATTAGATTAGATTCAACTTTACTGTCATTGTGCAGAGTAGTTCCTAGGTGTTTTATGCCCCCAATGTTGTCTTCAAGGCAGCGCTGCCTGGAAGGCACTAGGGTTAGCCATGGGTTAGGGTTTAGGGGTTAGGATTAGGTGCCTTTAAGTCAGCGGTGGCAGCGCTGCGTGCAAGACGACGTTGGGGGCATAAAGCAATCTGGCGCTAGTTAGCCGATGCTACCAACAGTTTTTCGATGGGGGTGCCTCGGGCATCGGCCTAGCCATGCAAATAAATCACTGTTTTACACAATTTACGAGGCAGTAGCTCCATACTTCATTGGTAGACTTCCGAGGGCCTTGACATTTAAAACGAGACATTGAGAACTTTGAAAAAGCACTGGTAGTTTATTTACAAGACGATTTATACAGACAGTACCTTCAGAAAGTTTACCGTTTGCCGCCATCTTGAATTTAGTCACGATAAGTCGAGCAATGAGTACAAATTAACAGGTATGATAAGGAATCAGATTCCAAAAATAATTCAGTGGAAATGCATGGATTCCAGTTGCTGCTACTGAAGTGATGCACTCCAGTTCGGCTCCCACGACAGAGGTAAGGTAAGAGTAAGGTAAGGTAAGGTAACTTTATTTGTACCCAAGGGTAGATTTAGTTGCAGGTCAAAAGAGTGGGTTTCTTACACACACACATAGATGACATTAAACGACATTGACAGAAAACAGTGACATAACAGTGACAACAGTGCTCTAGACCTAGGAATATAGATACAAATGTACATGAATATTATTAGTATCAAAATTCAGTAGATAAAAATGCAAAATAAAAGTCATCATAGCAGATACAAGAGCTAAACCAGATTAAATAAATAAATACATTAAGATTAAGAGGGCTGTGCAGTCAATAAGTTAGTGTGTAGCCTATCTAACAGTAGCCTAAGTGCTATTTAACATTCTAATAGCTGAGGCAACAAAACTGCCTCTGTATCTTTTAGTTTTGCACACAGGCATTTTGTACCTGCGGCCTGATGGGAGAGGCTGAAATTCACCGTATAGTGGGTGGGATCCATCCTCTAGGATAGACCCAACTAGTCTCTGTAGCTGCCTAGTGTGTAGCGATTCCAGGTTCAGCTGTGGCTCTCCAATCAGCCTACTAGCCCACCTTACAATTTGGTTCAGGGAGTTCTTATTTTTTAGGGGTAGGTTGCTGAGCCAAGACACCAGGCTAAAAGAGATGACTGATTCAATGAAGCAGCGGTAGAACGTGGTGAGCATCTTTCTGTCGATGTGGAAGGAGGACAGCTTCTTCAGACAGTATAGACACTGGTTCCCCTTTTTGTACGCAGTCTCACAGTTTGCCTAAAAAATTATCGTCAATGATGGTCCCAAGGTATTTATATTTATCAACACACTCCACTGTCTGACCCTTTATGCTGATGATATCCTTAGCCCTGGGGAGTTTCCTGAAGTCTATACACATATTTTTTGTTTTGGAAATGTTCATCTGTAGAAAGGACCTATCACACCAGTCTACAAAATCCTGGACAACTGGACCATGACCTGTTTCATTTCCTTGTAGCAGGCTTACGATGACAGTCATCTGCATACTTTAAAATAAATCTGTCTTCCCTGCTGCTGCGGCACATGTTGGTGTAAAGGATGAACAGAAGAGGAGACAGAACACAGCCCTGAGGGGAGCCAGTGGAGGAATATATCTGATCAGACAGTGCTCCCTTGACTCGCACTCTTTGTGTCCTATTAGTTAAAAAATCTAAAATCCAGCCAACAAGATTTTTACTGAGATCAAATTGCTCTAAGAGTCTTTCTGTTAAGATGTGGGGTTGAATTGTGTTAAAAGCAGATGAGAAATCTGTAAATAAAAGCTGAGCATGTGCTCCCTTTCCTTCTAGATGTTTAAAAAGCATGTTCATCAGAGTGACTGTGGCATCCTCAACACCTATGTGTGGCCTATAGGCAAACTGATGTTGGTCAAGTTCAGACTCTTCTGTCTTCTTTAAGATTTCATTTCTAACTAGATTTTCAAAACTTTTCATCATAATAGACAGTCAATGCAATAGGCCTGAAATCATTCAGTGCTTTGGGGCAGCTTGTCTTGGGAACTGGAACAACTACTGCATCCTTCCAACATTTTGGGACATGCTGGTTTTGTAAGGACAAGGTTTTGTAAGGAAAATTGGGCAGAGTTATTTAGAGCACAACTTAAGCAGTCTACCACAGATATTGTCAGGTCCATAGCTTTTATTTGGATTTATGGAAGAGAACACTTTTTCAACATTTCCCTCTTCAATTGTAAAGTGGTTCTGGTCAGCTAATATATGATTGAGTTCCTGTATTTCTGAACTGAAATCATAAGTGTCAAATCGGGAGAAAAAATTATTAAGAGCATTTGCATCAAAACCTTCTAAAGTGACAGTGCTTATGTTTTTTGAGTTACTGATGCCTGCGATGGCTTTCATACTTGACCAGGCTGAGCCCAAGTTGTTTGCAGCCATTTTATTTTCCAAAATTGTTTTATAGTCCTGTTTAGCCCTTAGAATTTTCATGTCTTTTGTCTCAGAGGCAGTCCCATGTTTGAAGGCATGTTTCTTAGCCTGTATGCAAGATTTGACAGATTTGGAGACCCATGGTTTGTTATTAGGGTACATTTTTACCATTTTGCTTGGTATGATCATGTCTCTACAGAATGCGGCATAGGAACATGTTACATCGGCTAACTGATCTAAATCTCCCCCACATGCCTCTATAAACATATCCCAGTCAGTCGAAACAGGCTTGTAGACACTGCACAGACTCTTCTGTCCAATTTTGTTAGAGACCTTTTCCCTCTTCAGAACAGTTCTGTATGTGGGCATGAGATACACGCAATTGTGGTCTCCGTGGCCCAGGGGAGGTAGCAGCAGTGACTTATATGCCTCCTTTACTGACCCATAGCAAAGAGTCTTATCACGTCTGGTGGGGCAGGTTACATATTGGTGGAAATTGGGAACCGACTTCTTGAGGGAAACATGGTTGAAGTCACCCGGTACAAAAGCCGGGGCGTCAGGGGAGATAGACTGCCGTGTTTGTACTACGTCATACACAGTTTTACAAGCAGAGGGGGCGTGTGCTCTGGGGTGGATATACACAACTGTAATGAGGAGCTGGGGAATCTCACGCGGTAGGTAGAAGGGGCGTAGCGACACTGATAAAAGTTCCACATCAGGAGTACAGATGCGTTCTCTCACTGTTACCGAAGTGCAGTATCTTTGGTTAATATAGAGACATACCCCTCCTCCCTGGTTTTTTTCGTCACCTCACTGTTCCTATCCAGGCGGTGCGGTACTCCAAAGCCACTGTTCATCAGGTCTGAGTCCTGGTCGCGTTCAGTTAACCATGTCTCCGTAAACGCCATCACACAGCAGTCCTTGTAGTCCTTAAGGAAGCGGGCATTCCCCTGGAGTTCATCAATTTAATTTCTTAGGGACTGGACATTCCCCAGGATCGTTGATGGCAGCGGAAGCCGGTTAAGTCGCATCTTCCTCAGTCGTAGCCGAGCGCCTCCTCGCTTTCCCTTTTCCTTCTCCTCTTTCCCACCATTTCTCCGTAGGTGTTATCAGGATATCTTCGGATGAGACCCGGGATCTGTAGCGTGATGTCTGGCACGCCAGCCGGTCTCACGAAGTTGAGTTGCAGCAGCTCACTTCTGCTGTATTGCCTCCTGGCCAGGCAGGCAGAGATGTTATCCAGGTAAAACAGAAAAGATAGCAAAAATAGCGATACGACGCAAAAAATATCCATGTCGCTTCAATCAAAAGCACCGTGCCCAGTTAAAGTCACTTGGGATGTTATTATCCCAGACACAACAGACGTAAAACAATAAAACACGATTAAAACATTAACAGCCAAACTTTTCCTGCCGGTCGCCGCGTGCGCATGCGAGGGGTTGGATGGTGTTAAAAGCACTTGAGAAATCAAAGAACATGATTCTCACAGTGCTTTTCCCCTTGTCTAGGTGAGAGTGTGTCCTGTGTAGTGATGGCATCGTCCACGCCCACTTTCTCCTGGTATGCAAACTGTAGTGGGTCTAGTGCATGGCGTATCTGGGGTCTGAGTATGCGCAGGACCAGTCGCTCCATGGTTGTTGTGCGGCCCGCCGGCCAATTTTCAAAACCCAAAAGTTTGCCCACCGCTGGCTTACACAATTGCAAAAGGGTTCTCGACTGATGTAGAAAGAAATGGCTGATCTTTAATGCAATACCTACATTGTCCATTATCAGCAACTATTCATCTAATGTTTCAAAGGCAGATTCTGTTTACTAATCTGATATCATTTTAAAAGGCTAACTGAGAAAACATTGGAGAACCTATTTGCAATTATGTTTTTCAAATTTTCCAAAGTTCTGTACAGAAATGCAGTACACTTGCTCAGTTGAAGTGCAAATATGAAAACAAGTAGCTAAAAAACAGAATTACCATTATGTGTTACTACGGTTACTACACTATAACTAAGCTAACTTTTTTGCAGCTGTTCCCTGCAGTGTCAAACTTATGATTGGATAAGATGGGAATTACTTTCTGATTTTTTTCCGATTCTGTCAAGTTGATTATTGCCATGCTGTGCTAATAAAATTAACCTTTAAAGGGACACCAGGCAACGTTTTCGTGTTAATTACTCATCTTCGTAAATCGGTATATGGTTAAATGACTCATTAAAGGGCGAATGAAGACTCTCTCGCCGTGCAAGTTCAGTGTATCGTACCCGCCGACCGAAGCAGGATCAGTTTACATCCTGCATCCACAGCACAGAGGCAAGCTAACGAAGCGCTAGCGATTGTTGCAAACGTGTGTATAATGGCAGAGCCGGCGAAGAAGCAGCGAAAACCCTTGACGGAAGATGCAAAGAAAAGGAAAAGAGCTTCAGACCGAGCGAGGGGGAGTTTCGTAGAGAAAAAGCATCAGGCTTGTCTGGTGTCCCTTTAATGCCATAAAATGCCACCACTTTCAATGATGATGTGCAGGTGCTGAGTTTTGTCCTGCCACTTAAGCCGTTGCAGGGCAAAAAAAATATGCAGGGCAAAGGTCAAGACCAAGTCCAACAAGTCCAGGTGCACCAGCTGCCTGCTGCAGTGATGAAGGTTATACAAGTGACTTCTCCTTCTGGAAGACTAATCAGGGCATCTGAAAGGGTCTTTCAGCAAAGTAACATGGTGTGGGTGTCCCAGTTGGTGTGTGGGCTGTATCTGGGCTTTGTACTGGTCTACTGCTGGTTGGTGTAAAGTGGGCTGTGTCTGGGTCTGAGTGGTCAAGGGTGCTTTTTGCCTTATAGGCTATATGTTATTTCATATAAAATAAATGCTTTAGCCACTGTTGAGGTCAGTTGTGTTATCTTACCTCAGCCCCCCCCCCCCCCCCCCCCCCCCCCCCCCCGCTTTTTACATGCAGCTGGTAGGAAGAGGAGGCTGCCAACTGATGTCTCTGATGACACTGTCATAAACTTATTCATTACCCTTATATGTATTAACCTGTCTGTTCAACCCCTAGTTACTCTGGGGATAGCAATGATGGTCAGACACATACCGTGGTTACATGCAGTTATTGGCTCACATGTGTATTTGTTCCCCTTTGTTAGTGCTTTTCGATTAGCACATGCGCCAACTAGCTCTCGGATGGCCATGATTTGTCACTTTTTCCATTGGGGAGTCATTCTCTGATAAGCCCTTGGTCTTTTTCACAAAATCCAAAAGGTGGATCCAGCCTGGTAGTTGGTGGGCAGTTGCAGCTTGCAAGAGCCCTGGAACTTGGGCAGTTGGTTCCAGAACCCTATTGCAAGAGCCCTAGAACTGGGACAGTTGGTTCCAGAACCCTATTGCAAAACCATGTGCTGGTTTAACACAGAGCCATATAAAGGTACCATTATATGGCTCTGGTTTAACATATTGCCATGTTTAAAACACTCCAGGAAAAATGTAACAATTGCATCAGTGAAAATTCATTACATCTATAGATTAAAACCAGACAGTTTCTCTCTAGGGTTCTCTCATAACATGGAAACTACTCTTCAGTATTGTGTGGCTAGTTAAAATACAAATATTTTTTTTTCCAATTGTTTTCACTGTAGTCCCTGAACCTTCACAAAGTTGAGGATGACGTCCATGTTGGCTTCAGTAAGCTCTTTGCTGAACTAAACAAAGAGGGCACCCCCTACGCCCTGAGTCTGGCCAATCGCCTCTACGGAGAGCAGTCTCTCCAGTTTGTTGAGGTAAGACCAGTTTGTCTGCACTTTCATTCTGTGTGAAACCAAACACTGGACACCCATGGTTTATGATGAATAGCCCAAAGGAGATATCGGATATCAATGTGATGATCGTCCCATGTGGATCTCACTTGATATCGTCCGAGTTCATCATCAGAGTTTTTTTCCCCCACTGTTCAGAAATACCTTGCTGACACAAAGACACACTACTGTGCTGAGCTGGAGACTGTTGACTTCCGTACAAATGCAGAGGCAGCTCGAGTGAACATCAACAAATGGGTGGAGGAAAAGACTCAGGGTAATCAGGAGTTCAGGGCAAAAACAGCAGACATGTTCAAAATATTATAAATCAATTCAAACTATTTAGTATCCGTGTAAAGATCTGTTATTCAGCCAGTAAGCATGATCTCAGTCATTTCTCATTTAATTTCTCAGTAGTGGTTCTATGCTCTGCTGAATCATTAAACCTCCTCATGTCTTTCATCAATCTCTCATTGACTGATTCCTTTTGATTGTAGACAAAATCGTGGACCTCTTGGCCCAAGGAGTTTTGGATGTGGATACCAGACTGGTGCTAGTAAATGCAATCTACTTCAAAGGCAACTGGGACAAGAAGTTCAAAAGCATTCAAACAAAAAAAGTTCAGTTTAAGCTCAATAAGGTAAACAAGTGTGTGTGTGTGTGTGTGTGTGTGTGTTGGTTCATATTGTATCACACACACACACACACACCAAGGCCGTAGTCATGATGTCAGCATTGGGGGGGACCAAATCTGTGGTGGGGTCTGAGGGACCCCTAAACAGAATTTCAAAACATTTCCTACCATGCAAAAATATTATTAAAAATCACAAACAAGTCGTTAGTTAAGTCAGTCAATTAGGGTATTACAAACTTTTGACGGGCATAGGCAAGGCATATATATATATATATATATGAGAGAGAGAGAGAGAGAGAGAGAGAGAGAGAGAAAGATTGGTTCATATGTGTGTGTGTGTGTATCAAAATATTATTGGTTGACGTGTGTGAATATGTATCACATCCGTGTCTCTGTGTTCAGAATGAAAGCAAGCCTGTTAAAATGATGCATCAGAAGGCCAAGTTCCCCTTCACCTACATTCCCGACGCAGAGTGCCAGATTCTGGAGCTGCCCTACGTGGGCAAAGATCTGAGCATGCTCATTATGCTGCCTAATGAGATGGAGGACAACACCACTGGACTAGAGAAGGTAAAACGGCAAACCTGGCAGTGCAGTGCACAGACGTGTCAGAGGGAGCAGTTTATAATATCTATTTATTAGACATGCAGAGGTAGAGACCCAACTGTCTCTCTCTCTCTCTCTCTCTCTCTCTCAGCTGGAGCAGATGCTCACATATGAGAACTTTGTGGAGTGGACCAAGCCAGACATGATGGACACTGTTGAGGTGCAGGTGGGTCTCCCCAAGTTCAAGCTGGAGGAGGAATACGACCTCAAGGAGATCCTGGTGAGCATGGGAATGACGGACGCCTTCAACGAGAGCAAGTGTGACTTCTCCGGCATGTCTCCCTGCGACGACCTTGTTCTGTCCAATGTCGTGCACAAGTCCTTTGTGGAGGTGAATGAGAAGGGCACTAAGGCAGCGGCTACCACGGCTGTCGTCGCGTCTAATTCCTTCTCTAATTCCAAGCCGCCCCCCAAGAGGTTCATGGCGGACCACCCCTTCCTCTTCTTCATCCGACACAACCCCACCCAGAGCGTCCTCTTCTACGGCCGCTACAGCTCCCCTTAAGCTGAGAATGTAAGGAGTCCTAATGTTTCTATACTGTTCAAACTCCTGATCATGTGAACTGTTGATTAATTACCCTACCACATGATGGTATGACCTCATGGTGGGCCCATTGTCACATATTGCTGCTACAACAACTTTTGATTATATCTCTAACCTTTGCCTTTTTCACAGGAGAAACTAACTAGGAAGCAGGAAATGTAATTAATGTGTACATTGTCATGTCTTGATTAATGCACTCTCACTACAACAGTGGTCTCAAGTCTCATCAAAGTACTTCTCATGTGACCCAAAATCAGCTGACCTCCAACCATGTGATCCCAAATCAGCTGACCTCCAATCATGTGAATGTAACCAACCACAAACTAGGTAGCCTATTTAAGTGAAGTTTACAGAGCATTCTAGGAGCCATTCTGTAGTCAGAATCTCCCGCACCACTCTGGTGTGTAGCCATCATCCGCTGAGCTGGTATGTTCATTCTCTGATTGCTTCATATGGTTTCCTAAATGTTCCTTTAACCTGTTTTCTTAACTTTCACATTATTCATTTAGATGTACCTTCTATAATGTATTGGATGAATTGCTTGTACCTGACAAATAAATTGTGATGTCCTGACCCGCATAGCCTTACTATTGTACTTGTAGTCCAGAGTAGCAGTTTAGGTAACGTTACTAGCATAATGGACGGTTGGGATTAGTTATCGCCGCCGTAGAAACTAAATCACCTGGGAGCTGGCATGTTATTATGAAATGACCAAGCATTACACAGCGGTGGGCAGTTTGTCAGCGCAGTTGGTCGCGAAAACCTAGCACAGCCTGACCCCCTGTAGCATAGGAATTTGCTTGACTGTCTAACACGCTGATGAGTATAGCAGTCCGGATCAGCATGTAACCTCTGACCACTTCCAGACCAATACGTGTTATGTTTAGGAACCGCCCGAATTAATCGGCAGATGGAGGAGACCTATAGTATATATTCCTAAACTTGAGCGCGTGTCACAAGAAAACGAGTTAGGCATTCTCATTAACAATATGTATTGTGGGCGTATCAACCCACTAAGGATAACAATGTTACAATGAACCGAAACTTTTCTAATATTGAGCGGAGTCAGATTTATTAGATTTAACAGGGGTTTATAATCAATTGATATATTTCCAACAGCGCGCGGACAGCTTCACGATTTCCTTCGACCACTCCCAGTTCCCTCATTGGTCCTGACGAGTGACGTCATTTACAAGGATGAAATGAAAGAGATGTTGTATGTAGGAACATGATATAGCTGTTACAGTACCCTCCAGAATTATTGGCACCTTTGGTAAAGTTGACTAAAAAGAAGTATAAATAATAATCTTTTGGTGATTTATTGTACTCCCACAATGAAAACAATGAGGACAAATCCACCCTTGAAGCTCATTTATTCTGAGAAAAAGGAAAATCTGATAAAGAAATAAATATTTTTAACGAAAACACTGTTGCTCACAATTATTGGCACCCAGAGCCGGACAGTAACGGAGTACATTTACTTGAGTACAATTTTGAGGGATCTGTTTACTCGAGTATCATTTTTGGGGAGTACTCATAACTTTACTCAAGTACATTTGAGAGGCAAATATTGTACTCTTTACTCCACTACATTTCTACCCATAACCGTGAGTACCCGTTACTACTTCTAAATAAAAGGGAAAAAGAAAAATCTTGGAAACCCTCAATTTGTTATTTCCCTCTCAAATGTGATTGGATTGTGCAGGCGCCACTGATTGGGACAGCCTATCAGCAATCAGCTTTCTGCCAAAGTCAACTCCATGGTCAGATTTAGATACAAGATGAAACCATGGACGAAACAATGGATGAAGACGCAGCAGGTCCATCGCGGGAATGTGCCAACCTGTGGCCACACCTCGCCAGACTATTTCAATTTTCTGATAGTTTAGGTAGGTAGTAGGTAGTTTTCGCTTCAAGTGTTTCAATTACAAAATAGTATTTTGTATTTAAAATATGTATTTTAAATACATGTATTAGAAATACTGCCCATCCCTGGCAACATGGTAAAAAGATGAAAATTACTTGATTTTACTTTCAATTCCTTTTACATTCTCCAAGGTATTAACATTAACATTTTTCATAACTCCATGTAGGACGTTTCTGTAAATGTAAACTGTGGCAGTAGTAATGCAATATTTAGAAAATGTAGGCTACTCTTGTACTCTTGATACTCAAGTACTTTTAAAAACAAGTACTTCAGTACTTTTACTTAAGTAGACATCTGACTGTTGTACTTTTACTTGTACTTGAGTAAAATTTAGCAAAGGGTATCTGTACTTTTACTCAAGTAATGAAGCTGTGTACTCTGTCCGCCTCTGTTGGCACCCCTGAAAAATCTTATTTATAAGACCTAACAGAAGCATTTGTAATTTCAGCTTATTTAAGTTAAAGTGTCAAAGTGTCTGTGAACTTTCAGAAGTAGTTCATTTCTTTTTCACTATGGTATGAAAATAAAGGCACACAGAGGCTACATCCTCTAGTCATTTTTCAACAACAGAAAGACAAGAGAATACACTAAATTTAAATTAAAAAAAAAAGTGTGTTGACATTTGTAAGTCAGAGAATGTCTATGGAAACTACTGTAGGTACTTTGTTGAAAATGCCTATATGTACAGTTAAAACAATGATTAAAAGATTCTAATCATCTGGAAATGTGACAAACATGCTTGGGTCAAAGACCCATGATCGTCTTTTAATAATTCTACTTCTTCTGATGTCAGGTAACATTAAGCCAAATCCTGGGCCTACACCCCCATGTATTAATGTACCTACCCCATCTGATTTCAAAGAGCGAAATGATCTTGGCTTCCTCCACAGGAATGTTAGAAGTCTTGTGCCAAAAATGGACCTAGTCAGGGTTTAGGTGTCTACTTCAGACCCTGATGTTATGGTTTTATCTGAGACTTGGTTGAAGAAATCTGTTTCTGATTCTTCTATCCATATTACTGGTTATAATTTATTTCGTAGTGATCATCAAAGTAAGGGCGGTGGTGTTGCCATTTACATTAAAAACAGGTTTATTGCAGAGTAACTCAATCTTTCTCCCGTCCTAAGATATTTGAGTTTTTGTCTATTGATATTTCTTTCTCTTACACATCCCTCCTTACTGTCATTGCTTGCTACAAGCCTCCTTCTGCTACTAAGGAGGCCTTAAATTCTCTGGCTGATGTATTAGTCGAATTACGGGATCGGGAACTTGTGCTCATGGAAGATCTGAACTGGGACTGGCTCTCTGCTAATTCCGACTGCCTGAAAAATATCTGTAATGAGCTAAATCTCAACTTACTCAGCTTGTTTCCTCCCCTACCCGTCCTAATAGAACATTTCCAGGTAAGTCAACCTTAATAGATCTAATAGGCCTACTCACCAACACTCCACAGAAATATAAAGAAATAGGGGTATTCTCTAACGACATCAATGACCATTGCACCGTAGCGTGTGTTAGAGACACCAAGCTCCCTAAATCCAAGCCTTGCATCCTCATTAAGGGTAATGCCAGCATTTTGGGCACATTGCAGCAGCCTGTTAAGGGTAATGCCAGCGTTTTGGGCACATTGCAGCAGCCTGTTAAGGGTAATGCCAGCGTTTTGGGCACATTGCAGCAGCCTGTTAAGGGTAAACTCCGTAGTGCCAAACGCAGAGGGGAACATGAATACAGGAAACGTGAGAGAGGAGCTCAGATCAAGTGTTGTAACTGTGGAGGAGAGCATAGTGCTGCTACAAAGGCTGTGATGCACATAATAGAGCGGTTCAAATTCAGAATGTCAATGTTGCAATATTACCAAGTATACACTTATAGTGGAAAAGAGACAGTTTGTAGCGTTTATAGTGGAAATCCTTTACTGTTCTGCCCAAGCATGTAGCTGAACAGAGAGAACTAAGATAATTGCAAAAGCGGCAGAAAAGTATTTGGAAATGGAAGACATGTCAGTAGAGATCATTAATGCAACACTTATTACTACTAGATTAATGATGCTAACCATTCTACAGTGGAATGTAAGGAGCCTAATTGCAAACAGCACATTCAGGACCAATCAGTCAAACCTAACATTATCTGCATTCAGGAATCCTGGCTAAAACCCTCACTTGACTTTACATTGTATGGCTATACAGCAGTGTATATAATACAACAGTGTCATAATGATGGAAGAGGCACTAGGTATGACGCAGCTCATGGTGTAGAATCTGCAATTGATCTTACTTTTGCATCACAACAACTAGCAGGTGTATGCACATTGGGATGTGAGCAGTGACAATGCAATGGGCAGTGACCACTATCCTATCTGGGTAAAGATAAGGAATCAAAATATTAGTTTTGAAGAAAATTGGATTCCAAGATGGAGAATGAAAGAGGCCAATTGGGGGCTGTATAGTTTTAAAACAAGCAGCAAATTAATTCATGCCAAATTTGAGTGACGACATTGAGGAGTTGAACAATATGATTATTAACATAATACATGAGTCAGCAGAGGAAACAATAGGTAAAAAATCTGGAGCAAAGAAGAAGAAAACGGGCCCATGGTGGTCTGATGAGTGTAGAGAGGCTGTTAAAAACAGGAATAAAACCCTTAAAATGGTTAAATCTAATCATTCATTTGATCATGTTGGAGTATGAAAGAGCACAGGCTAAAGCCAAACGAACTAGAGAAGCCCAAAGGAAATACTGGAGAGATTTCTGTACTAATATTGGGACAGGAATAAAGGTTAAGGACACATGGGGAATGATCAGAAAGATGGCCATAAGAAGGGAATTTTCAGTAAGAGATAATGGCACTGAGGCAGTAACCAGCAGAGAAAATGCTGAGATGCTTGCAAAATCCTTTGTAAGGATACATAGCTCACAGAAGCTCTCCGGTGAAAAGAGCTAGCTATAAGAATGAGGACCATTGAAGAAAATAAAGATATGCTCAGAGGCACACCTTGTCAACAGGCAAGGCAGGCAACTGCTTGGAGCCCCGAGCTGCTAGGGGGCCCCCGACCTGGTCTCAGCGCGAGAATTTCGTCCATAGAGATTGAATGATGTATTTTGCGTGCTCCTGCCCTGTTGTACAAACAGTACATCTGTACACAGGCCCTATGCTATGGCCTTATAAACAGCGGATCTGTGTTCAAAAGAGTTCAAAGAATCCGCACATATTTATGGCTACTGTGGTAAACGTCAATCAAGGGTGCAGTGATGACGGATCAACATCGGAGTTTGGCATTTAGCCTAGCCTACTCAATGAAGTTATAGTAGGCTAATGTTAATTGGCAGAAAGATTGAACATGGTTTGCATCTATACGACAGTAAACTTCAGCTAGCGACAGTTACAACTAGTTAAGCAAGGAGATGGTTAACGTTATGTTTGTAATAGGGCTGTCAGCCATAACATGTTACGGCTTCTACACACAGTTGCGTGCGTTTCAGTGCTGAAGACGCATCCCATTCACTTTACATAGGATCACGTCATCCGTTGCCAAACTGAATTGTGGGTCCGTTGCGTCGCATTTCTCCCGTCGCGGCACCGGCCAATCACGCCAATTGACGGACGGCACCAACCAATAAAATTACGGTTATACTTCAAGTCATTTGCATAGCTACCGTCGGGAACACCCACTGGCATGCGTTGACGGAACGCAACTGTGTGTAGAAGCCGTTAATCGCGATGCAGTAAGGACCAAGCATACGCGTTCATTTTTTAGAACCCGATTTGACGCAAAGTGCGTCAAAAAACACACCCTTTCTTCTTTGTTATATTGCTCCGGAACTGTTCATTGAAACCTTTATTGTTATTCTGACAGAGCAGAAGTGGGGCTTTCCAACGAGACTACGCACTTTGTACGATCAAGTATGAAAATAAAAAGAATCATGAAATTATATAAAATTGCATCATATTACTTCTCTGCGTTCACCTGCGCACCCATTACTCTCGTTTGAATTACTCGCGAACCCGTGATCGCATAGATATGGCAAGCATATCAGATGAAAGCGGAGACACAGGGCTATCCATTGGTACTGTGGTGATTTTATTTGATCATATACATGTGTGTGTATGCTGATTTGATTTACCAGAAAATTGATTTAATACTGTTTGTACAATGTCATGCAACATTTGCTGAAAAATTAGAGACTAAGTCATAAGATTGAAATGTCAAGGCAGGTAAAAAGAGGAAGTAAAATTAGGTGACAGTGCTTCACAGAGCCAAAACAAATACAGGCCCTACCTAGCAACAAGTAATTACACATAGAACCTGGCCAATACATATTTTTAATGTCTAAATGAGGAGTTTCCACCAATATTCCAAATTCGAGAAACGTTCTGATTGGCTAAAAAGGGGCCTGGGTTCTTAGGAGAAAGAGACATCTCCCAGGCCCCTAGAAGCATAAAAGGTAGAGCGCAGGCACATTCAGATCAGATCTCATCGGGGAAGCAGCTGTTTCCCATCGCTCTCTTGCCTGGCGGTCCAGTCCTGACGCTGTTAGAATTGTATCTTCTCTGCAAGACGGCAAATAAAGAATCAACAGTCTTCAGCATCTCTCGTCTTGGTGTTCTCCTTGGGGTCCTTTGACATCAGAGTGCTTATTGAGATTGGAGGTTCGAGAAAGTGGTTCATTTTCCACGACAGTACCATGTATATCGATCCTTCTGGCTTATAAAAACAGACGAAGTGACTGCAAAATAATAACGTCATGTACACAAACCAACGCTGCACACCCATTACTCTCGTTTGAATTACTCGCGGACCCGTGATCGGATAGATATGCCACGCATGCCAGATGAAAGAGGAGACACAGAGCTATCATTTGATACCAAGTACATCCTTCAAAATAACAACTTCATATAGCTGGACTTACCCCACGTTTTTGTCTGTTTTTGTGGCAAAGCATGTTTGTAATCCAACGCTATTGTGTATTTCTCTATGGCAAAGCATGTTCATAATCCGGTTTTGAGATCCTAGCAAATTCCTGCATGGCATCCAATTCAAGGCTCACATTGCATCCCAATTTGTTCAACAAAGAAACCCCTTTTTTGCCTCTACTTTGTTCATGGCAATGCAGTAAAAAGTTGTTGTAGAGAATCATTATGAGTGCATACACCTAGGCCAGGGGTCAGCAACCCGTGGCTCCGGAGCCGCATGCGGCTCTTTGATCCCTCTGATGCGGCTCAGCTTTTGAAAATAATTAATGAGTAGGCCTAGTCTATTTAATTAAAATGCATTTTATTTTAGTTCGTTCATTTTCAAAATGTAATATTTTGTCTATCTGAGTAATTTAGCCTATATAACTTTCCACCTTACTTGACTCTTCGGTTCATTGCCATGTCAATATCAAACAAAATCACACAAACGAGAACACTTTGATTGTTATTGTTGATGTGTGCGCTTGCTGTAGGCTAGATAAGGAAACGTCAGCGACCACAGCTTGCAAGCGCGAACACAAGCTGACTGAAATGGGAAAGTTTCCATCCGAAGACTAATTCTGAAAACGTGAAATGAACTGCCCGTTATATATCGCACACTGCAACGAGTTTGTATTGCTGTGTTAACCCCAGTGGTGGATTTAGCAAATTGGGGGCCCAAGGCGAAGGTATGTATGGGGCCCCCCCATCCGATCTTTAAAAGAGAACGAAAAAAAAATGTAACCTACCGACTGAATGGTGGAGAGGCTGGTAAAGCTAATCTACGGGAAAGTAAAGGTTGGAGGAGAAAAAAACCTTCCCCTTTAAACCCTGCTTTACTCCAAAATGAAGATGGAAAGCAGAGAACACACAAAATGTAGCACTACACAAACTAGTCACGATAGCCCAACAGAGAACCCGACCCCCGCCCCCCACCACCTAAAAAACCTCGGTGATGGCCCTTTAATTCCCCTTTAGACCTGTTTGCTTTTCTCCTATATTATAGGCAACTTCTTGAAATATAATTGTTTTAATACTTATATACAGTATTAATTGGTACACTTTACATTTATGTATACTATCTTATCCGGGGTTTTTTTCTGCCTACACCAGAACGAGCATCAGGTGGCTGAAATGCAGTCATTTCTAACCTATTCCCAACTGCTGCATCTGCTTTGCACTGCATGACATCTGATTATAACTTCACCATAGGGTAGCCTACACAATTTAACCGGTAATGGCTATATTTTGGATATAGGCTATAGGCTTAAATGTCACTCGGACAGACCGAGATAATTGTTTTTTTTACTCCAGCCGACAGTCTGTCCTGCATTGACAACATGCTGCATAGCCTAAACAAATGTTATAGGTTTTTCTACTTTTTTTACTTGTATGCTCGATTTTAAACTATCTACTTTGTGAATTAAGTTGTAGCCTACTTTCCTTTGTTCAATGTGCTTGTTGAACGATGCTGGCAAGCGTGTCCCTGTTTCCCTGTCACCATGTCATTGCTCTCGTCTCGTTGTTGCTGCACCTTCCAGTGAAGTTTTCTGAGCTGTTAGATTTATAGAACATCTACTTCCGTGTAATGACACGGGCTGATACCACATAAGCCAGTCGTAACTTTTATTATCGTGGGGCAACGCTTTGGGCGAATTCGCGATGTAGGCCTAATTCACTAACGAAACTGGCATGAGAGGGGAGATTTCAACAACGAAACAGAGTTTTCCATCGTTGCAAGAAGTAAGCAAATTTGTCGCTAGTCGCTAGATGCCATTTTTTCATGCTAGGGATGGCCAAAAGTCAATTAATCTAGCGACAAAGTCGCTAAATTGCCAACACTTTCCCAGACGTCCTTGTGTTTATCTTTCGCACAACGCACGTTACAGACTAGGCCTAGTCCATTTGATTGTGGAAGTAGGGGGTGTATGTGTAGGGACATAACCATGAACTGGACATTTTAACTACTGCGTCAATGTTTTAACGTATTTCTTAAGAATATTATTACAATTTACTATACTTTTTAAGCGTTCATGATGAAAAGGGGTTTTTATTTATTTTTTTAGGTTGGTTGGGGGCCCCCCTACTAAGACTAGGGATCGACCGATATTTGCGTTTTTTACGTGTATCGGCATCGGCCGATAAGCGGCTGCGTTCGCCGATAGTTTTTCCCCCCTGCATTATTTACATACAGGCGTCCACAGGCAGCGCTGGAGACGCTGCAATTCACGTGCAGACTGCCCCTCCCCCACGAACAGAGAGCTGAAAGCCTGCTCTTCATGACAACAGTAAACTTTAAAAGTTCAAGGTGTCTTTTACTGTTTGACTTAAATATTGCCATACACTTTGAAGGTGGAAGCAAGTTTGTGGGTCCAAATGGAAAATGCGAATGATAGGTAGCCTACTTTATTTATTGCTAATGCCTCGTTTATAAAACTGCTTGCCATTGTAGACCTATTTAGGTAGCAAATAGCTAAGTTGTAGGCTAGGCTATCCATATGCATGCGGTAACTAGCTGTTACAAACACTAATCATATGATTAAAGGAACAGTATGTAAGATTGTGGCCAAAACTGGTACTGCAATCACTTTCAAATTACTGTAGAGCGGTGTATCCCCTCCCCCTTGACTAGCAGAGCTGGCAACCTGGATGCCGAAACACTACTGACTTCGTGATTAGTAGACAGGTGGAGGGTGGCGCATCAGGCCAAAACACAACAAGACAACATCAACATCAGTTGAGGGCTGCAACTTCATATATAAGTATTTGAAATGAACATGATTTCTTAATGTCTAGTGACATATCAGGGCCATTTTATGATTAATTGAAATACATTTTTTACATACGGTTCCTTTAAGTGAAGCATTAAACAGTTCAATGGCCGTGGGGACAAAATGACTTCCTCAGTCTGTCTGTTGTGCAAGGCAGTGAGCGAAGTCTCCAGCTGATCAAGCTCTTCTGCTTTGTAATAGTGCTGTGGAGTGGATGACACTCATTGTCCAAAATGTTGATCAGTTCGTTCAGGGTCCTTTTGTCAGATATTGAAGTGATGCTCTCAAGTTCAGCTCCCACTACAGAGCCAGCTTTATATTTATATAAAAATATACAGGATTGTATCAAAGTGTACAGTATGATGACACAGTACAAATATTTACAGATGCATCCAAAAAAACAGCAGGTAAAACAGTTGTGGCTGTATACATTCCTAAATGTCATAATACTGGGTTTGAAGAAGTGAAGCCATATAAATCTGTTTTCTGTTCAGACTCTCTTCCTATAGCATCCAAATCTGGAAATCTGCATGCAGACAGGATCTTTTAGATGAAGTTCATCAGATGATTTTCAGGATATCTCAACAGAATCTATAATTACAGTTCACTTGGGTTCCAGCGCACACAGGTAGCCTATTGAGGGCAATGAGAAGGCAGACAAGTTGGCAAAAGAAGCACTTAAAGCAGAACTAGAAGTACAGGTTCATGAAACATGAGACAGGAATGTGCCCATATTGTACGGAAACAAAAACCGTGAAGCATACTTCTGACATGCAGTAGGTGTAACGACCCTCTCTAGTGCAGGTGTTAATTGTGATGATAATGTATGACTCCACACGAACTCTTCTCACTGTTTTTATTTCTCTGCATTCACAAATAAAACAAAGAATCCACTGAGATTAGACGATGACGACTGCATACCCACATCTCCAGCAGACTAGTTCTGACTGGCTAGCATTGTCTATGCTATTCCTGAACATAGATAAAATAATGCATAGCTTGTTCAATTCAGTTTAAACAAACATAAAATCATGCAGAAGAAACAACATACAGAGTTGGCACACGTTTCACTACACATCGTATAGTTTTTTTCCATTGAATTCACAACAAGCATTGATTCATTAACAGTATAAACAACGTACCTGCATTCACAAATAAAACAAAGAATCCACTGAGATTAGACGATGACGACTGCATACCCAAATCTACAGTATAAACGTAAAAGGAAATCAAGAAATTGCAAGTGTTTTCTTCATAAAGCTAGCTAACATAACGTGGCTGCCGCCAAAAAGACGTAACCCACAATAGCTCGATTAGATACCATCTTAGACAACACTCTAGCATTACTTGCAGAAATTATCTATTAATACAACTTATGTATATACGTATTTGAACCAGTGTGGAAGACAAACATGTTATTTTATATTAAAACACAAAATTATTCACGGATCACTCTCTATGCACAGCTTACCTCCAGCAGACTAGTTCTGACTGGAGTACGGGAAGCGCAAATGCTCAAAATATTGAAATGCAAAGTAGAAATGAAAATACAATTGCAGTCGCAATGTCTCATGTTTTAAACTCATGTGAATGGGTACGACATATGAAAATATTTTAAACATATAAAAACCAGTGTATATAAAAATAGAGATTACAATAACAATGTAATATCATAATTTTGAAAGTGAGGTTCTTTATGTAAGTGAGGTTATTTTCAACTCTGTTACATAGGCCTACTCTGAGGATAACAGAGAACTCTGTTACTCTGAGCAACCTAGTTCTACCTGGAACGCAGTCTACAACCAAAGCAGTGATAGAGTTTCTAAAAGAAACACAACTAGTAAGAAGACTTTAGCCGTTTTTTACTTATTTATTTATTTATTAATTATTATTATTATTATTATTATTATTATTATTGCACAAAGAGTGCATGCTGCCAATACAATTCACTGAAGAAGAAGGAGAAGACCATAGACAGTAAAGACGCAGACCACATTCTTTCAATCTTGTAGCACCCTTTTACTGTCTATGGTAGCACCGCCCTCAACAAATGCATTGACACTTCCGGGATTTTGTCTGTGCGGAAGCGGTGGTTCTGTGCTTAGCAATAGACATGGTCCAGGAAGGATACATATGTCATAAACTCTGAATATCGTTTCGTATGAATAGTTATGTTAATTGTCGAGGTGCCGACACATTGAATGATCAGTAGGATGACTTATTTAGCAGAGTGGGACTGAACATTCTAGTGAGCTAGCGAGAGCTGCAGTGCAATGCAAAGCAAAGCATAGTGAACAAGGTAATGTTGTTGTGAAGGGAATTTAGCTTCTAACTAACTAGCTAATTCATTACAAAGCGGATAATGATGGTTGGTGACTCGCTGTGAATAAGTGAAGTCCATAGTATAAAAGAGGAAAGCATGGCGTTTTCAGGGCAAAAAGCCCTCTCTCAACTGATGAGAATGCACACGTTGCTGAGTTTTGCACTTGTGATGCGGCTACTGCTGGTCGGGTTTGGGATTTATCAGGACAGAACAATGATCGTGAAATACACAGATATCGATTACCATGTGTTTACAGATGCGTCAAGATACCTCACTCAGGTAGGCACGAAAGAGTACTGTAAAAGCCTTGAGCTGAGTTTTTTATGCCTTACCACTTACTGTCTGGTCAGGTTGAATTGTGGATTCTCTCTCTCTCTCTCTCTCTCTCTCTCTCTCTCTCTCTCTCTCTCTCTCTCTCTCTCTCTCTCTCTCAAACACACATACACACACCACACCATTGTCAAGATCACGTTCATGGATTACAGGAAAAGGTAAGGAAGGGACACGTAACTGACTTAAACTAGTGAGTTGTGTTTAAAATGTTCAATCAAAAAACAAGCAAATCCTCTTTCACTCTTTCAAACTGATGTTTATCTAGTATAGTATAGTATATATACTCTTTTGATCCCGTGAGGGAAATTTGGTCTCTGCATTTATCCCAATCCGTGAATTAGTGAAACACACTCAGCACACATTGAACACACAGTGAGGTGAAGTACTAATCCCGACGCAGTGAGCTGCCTGCTACAGCGGCGCTCGGGGAGCAGTGAGGGGTTAGGTGCCTTGCTCAAGGGCACTTCAGCCGTTCCTACTGGTCGGGGTTCGAACTGGCAACCCTCCGGTTACAAGTCCGAAGCCCTAACCAGTGGGCCACGGCTGCCCCGTAATCTGCTGCCAGAATTCCAGTTATTGCTGATTATTGTGTACATTTTAGTTGCTCTTCAATGCATGCTTAATTTCCCTTCTTAAATAAAACAATGCATGCTTAATTTCCCTTCTTAGATAAAACAATTGCAAAAGGGTTCTCAACTAGAGACCTACTGATTTGGGTTTTTCTAAAGCCGATGCCGATACCGATTTTTAGCGGTCGGAGTCAGCCGATGTGACCTGCCGATTTTTTTGGCCGATTTTTAGGGCCGATATGCTATCGTATTATCCTTAATTGGCATGCTAAAAATCATACTAGTAAGAGGAGGCACAACACTTGTAAACATATGTTCTATATACTATATATTTATGTATATAGTAGAAATATTATGTAGGCTATTATATAAAAATGATGATAAATGATAAATAACATGTTCTATATATACACTATATATTTATGTATGTAGTAGAAATATTATGTAGGCTATTATATAAAAATGACTGTAGGGGCCTACTCATTAACAAATGTATGACTTCTTGCAGTCTTTTAGTCTATTAATTATTCATTTTAATATGTTTAACAGAGTGCAAGAAGACTTCCATGATGTGACAACTTCAGATAGTTACTTCAAAATGGCAAAATACATGTTCAGGTTATACAGTTTCACTGTGGAAACATCGCGAAAACAAATTGACATGATGGGATGACAATGTTTTAAAACGTTCACTTGTTATTTGTGAGTCCTCTTTTTCCTCAATCATTTCACTTAGATTGTCCGTTACTTAAGTTTAGATCGTAACATAGCAGTCACCGGTGTTGAGGGCGGGGGCTTGCATAGTCAGCGCATTCCCAACGCACTCGTAGCCACAACGCTAAGCAACTTTCATTTCTTCTTCAACTCCGATGCAGTTGAAAACGAATGGACATGGGATGACGGTGTTATAAAGCGTTCACATGTTAAGATTTGCGTCCTCTTTTTGTTAATTTTTCACTTAGATTGTCCGTTACTATAGTTTAGATCGAAACATCACGCTGGTCACCAGGGGTGTGTTTCTCGACAGTGTCGTTGCCAAGTTAGCAACTTACTTGGTTGCAATGCAATTTCCCATAGGCAACCTACTAAATTGCTAACTGGTTAGCAACAATGCTTTCGAGAAACGGGGTCCAGCATTGAGGGGGCTTGCCGGCGCATTCCTAACGCACTTTCGGTAAATGAAGCACAGATTACAACCATAAGAGAAAATATACGACTTTGGGACACTGGAATGTAAAAATTGATGCCTTAGACAGTCTTGCTCCTTCTTGAAACCAAAGATTTTCTTAGTTCTAAATAGACCGTCTCTTTTAAAACCTCGCGCTGTGTTCCAAGTAGCTGCCCGCAGATGTGCCTGACTTAAAATCGGCGCGGCCAAATAAGAAAATCGGCCGATTAATTAAAAAATAGCAAAAATCGGCTGGCCGATCGATCGGTCGGTCTCTATTCTCAACTATTGTAGAAAGAAATGGCTGATCTTTAGTGCAATATCTACATTGCCCATTATCAGCAACCATTCATCCAATGTTCAAAAGGCACATTCTGCTTACTAATCTGATATGACCGGCGTTCTATACATTACCCCTTATGTAATCAATGTGACCGGTGTTCTATACATTACCCCTTATGTAATCAATGTGTTACAGTCGTCTCTTTGCTTTGCCCCTCTGTGTGCCTACAGGGTGAGTCTCCGTACAACAGGTCCACTTATCGCTACACTCCCCTTCTAGCCTGGATGCTGACCCCCAACATCTACCTGACGTTCGTCTTCGGGAAGCTGCTGTTCGTGGCGTGCGACGTGCTAACGGGCGTGCTCATCCAGCGGCTGCTCCTGCTGCGCGGCCTCTCGACGGAGGCGGCCGGCCTCCACAGTGCCCTCTGGCTGCTGAACCCGCTCCCCGCGGGCGTGTCCACGCGCGGGAACGCCGAGTCCCTGCTGTCGGCGCTGGTGCTGGGGACGTTGTTGTGTCTGGAGCGGAGACGGACGCTGGCCGCCGCCCTGCTCTACGGACTGGCCGTGCACATGAAGATCTACCCGGTGACGTACGCGCTGCCCATCGCCCTGTCCCTGCAGGCGAGGGAGCCGGGAGGGGGCCCGTCCGGCGGGAAGAGGAGCGGGACGCTCTGGCCGTTTGTCCGCAGGCTGTTGAACAGAGACCTCCTGATGTTCGCCTTCGTCTCTGGAGGGCTTTTCTGTGGACTCACTCTAGTGTTCTATCGCATGTGAGTTTTCAGAATTGCTCTTATCTTGAAAAAACGAATCATTTTTTATACCCTTGATATATAATGTACCCATCTATTTTGGGCACTTGTAAAATTGAGCCCTTGACACCCTGGTCTATAGTGACGGTGTGCTTGCTTGTCCCTGGTTTATTCTGACCGTGTGCGTGTGTGTGTGTGTGCTTGCCTGTCCGTTTGATTGACGGTGTGCTTGCCTGTCTGCATTGTGTGCGTGTTGCGTGTGTGTGTCCGTGTGTGTGTGTGTGTGGGCATGTGGGGGGGGGGGGGTGCTTCCCTGTGTGTGTGTGTGCAGTGGTTGGTTCAGTGTTCAGCTGTAACTGTGGATGCAGTGTATTCGCAGAGCTGATCCCTCTCAGTGTTCACACCTGAGTCTACAGGTGACTCTGTTAGTCTCCGCTCCTGACGTGAGTCTATCTGTGGGCAGGTACGGCTGGGAATTCCTCCACGAGACCTACCTGTACCACCTGACGTTAGTCTTTTACTCTTACTGTTAGTCTCCGCTCCTGACGTGAGTCTTCCTGTGGGCAGGTACGGCTGGGAATTCCTCCACGAGACCTACCTGTACCACCTGACGTTAGTCTCTTACTCTTACTGTTAGTCTCTGCTCCTGACGTGAGTCTTCCTGTGGGCAGGTACGGCTGGGAATTCCTCCACGAGACCTACCTGTACCACCTGACCCGGCGCGACATCCGGCACAACTTCTCGCCGTACTTCTACCTGCTGTACCTGACGGCGGAGAGCGCATGGAGCCCGGCGCTGGGCGTAGCTGCCTTCCTGCCCCAGGCCGCGCTGCTGCTCCTGACCTCGCTGGCCTTCCACGCTGACCTGGTCCTCTGCTGCTTCCTCAACACCGCCATCTTCGTCACCTTCAACAAAGTCTGCACCTCGCAGGTCTGCACACCCCACACACACCTACCACAGACACAGAAGCAGAGCTGGGCAGGCCATGGCAACACCGTCTGGTTGAGATCTGATGTAAAGATAGAGCGAAGCAAATAATGGCAGTTAATAGCCTATTATCTTATTTTGTGGAAATCGTGAGTTAGAATGTTTGTTGTCAGCACTTTTGATCTTTTGAATGACTCATCATTTTTGTTGACTGTTAAAGGAACCGTATGTAAGAAATGTATTTCAATTAATCATAAAATGGCCCTGATATGTCACTAGACATCATGTTCATTTCAAATACTTATATCACTGACAACAGTAGTCCGGCCAGGATATTGTCATTTAAAAAGTGAAGTTGCAGCCCTCAACTTATGTTGCAGCCCTCTACTGATGTCGATGTTGTGTTTTGTCATGTCATGTTGTGTTTTGGCCTGATGCGCCACCCTCCACCTATCTACTAATCACAAAGTCAGTAGTGTTTCAGCATCTGGGTTGGCAACCTCGAGTCAGGAGGAGGGGGAGGGGATACACCGCTCTACAGTAATTTGAAAGTGATTGCAGTACCAGTTTTGGCCACAATCTTACATATGGTTCCTTTAACATTCAGTTTGTAGCATAAGAAAGTCACAAACGTTTGGCTGACATGGTAGCCTATGGGATTCATTTATCATTGTTAATTACATTGCCAAATATAGGCTGGGACAAAAACATTTGTCTTTGCTACAGCGTAACTTAATAAAGAATTTTATCTTAACGAAAAAACAGAAGGGTCATTCCACGTCAATTCAACCAGGGCCCACGCACTTAGGTCTCAAAAAATTCTGAAAAAATTACCAGGTGTACCCATGTTACCCAGGAGACACACTGTAAAATTACTCTTATGTAAGATCAATACTTTCCAAGATACAGCCAGTTTCACAGGGGGAGGGGGGTGTTGATTTTGTTCGGCCTCTTTTTTTTGTCAAAGTTCACAAGCCCACAGCGCAAGAACTAAACCATGTAGGAGGCTCAAATTGTGCATGCTGGTACATAAATAGGAATAGTATTTAGCAAAATCATCACATTTGGTCTGGATAATCCTGCATGGTCATAGATGTCCCTCAAAGTTCATACAAATTTTATTGGAGTTTTAAGCCTTCAGAAGACATATTTGTACTCAACATAGGCTCTTGATTTCCAACTTTAAAACGTCCGGTCAGTACCGGTGTAAGTTGGTCGCGAAGATGACGTCAGGTGGGCGTGTCGTTCGTCCAATTGGATTGAACAGAAAGCGAAACAAAATTTTCACAGGTCACAAATTTGATCCGAACGCCACGAAACTTGACGTACATTATCCTTGGACCAAGCCCCACAAAAGTTACCAGAAGGATTTTTGATTTTCGAAAGCGTTTGCCCGTCACAGCCAAACAAAATCGGTGGCGAAGCTCCGAAACAGGAAGTCGTCCATATCTCAGGAACACTGTCACATATCGATACCAAATTTTGTATTTGAACTCGGGACTCCAATGTGAGGGTGCATAAGCTAAAAAAAAAGAAAACATTCCAAAAGTTTCCAACATTTGGCAAACCACCCACCCGTATTTGGTAACTATCACCTTTCACATTTGCAGTTGTACTACTACCACAATGCCTTCCAAGTATGCACAATGTCTCTGGGCAGCCTTGCCCAATCATGAAATCCTTGCTCAGCCATGGGATAGTATGGACTTACGAACTGAAATAGTAAGGAGAACATTAGCTATTTATTGCTGACGTAGTACAGTTATTTTTACATTGACGGTATTCAAAATAAATGTTTCATTATTGTTAAATATCATGATGGGAGAGTATTATTAAAAATATAAAAATTCATATGTTTACGGGCATTTAGGTTTTACTGTGTTGTTTTGTTGTGAAGACATGCAAGGCATTCTGGGCCATGTAATAGGCAAACAGTGGTCGGCAGCGTTAACTTGATTTCCATAGGCCTACGTATTAATATGAATAGGTGTTTCTGTAAACCTAGGGACAATAAACAGCCATCTCTGTTACAAAAACGACCTGACCTGGCTCACTGAAGTTACAAAAACGACCTGACTTGGCTCACTGAAGAGGAAACTATGATAAAAAGATTGTTTTCCTCAAAGCATGGAGTTGACGACACAAGCAAGAAACGTCACGTTAATGTTAAATACATCTGAACGCTAGGTGGCAACGTTGTATTACGTTTCACATACATACGGTGACATCATTAGAATTATGTGAGCTTCACAAGTAAGGAAGGTGCAAATATTATGTAATTTATAATGGGAAATTATTGGAAATGTTATTTCTTGTTTATTCTAATTGCAAACCACACACATCCATTCGGAATCACACGTACACATTTAATACTGAAAGACTGTCATTTCGTTTATATGATGTTGCCTAGCAACGCAGCCTTCAGAGCAAAGATTCTAGAACAGGGCTTCAGAGAGACACGTTTTAAGTTTGTGGCAAAGAACCTAAAATATCGGTTTCCATGTGTATGTGCTGGATGGTGTGCGTCCTTTATGAAAGTAAGTGTTTTATACAGTTAACGTTACAGACATAATGAGTCATGTTGTAGTGGTCAACATAAATGTGCCCCTTCTGTTATTAGAATGCTAAGCAGAGATTTAGTATCATTAATTTCTTGTGTGGCTAGCTATAGGGAGGAGATGTATGTTGCTAATTGGGATTTATGTTGTTTAGCGTAATGCCATGGTCATTTGATATGAGATGCTTGCACTCGTAACTTAGTCACTTGTAACTTTAGGACTGCTATTTAGCACTTTAGCCCTAAAAGTAGCACCTAAGTCTGTGACAGCTTAAAAGAAGTGGCGAGGACTCCTAACTCCTAACGCAATATTTTGAAATGCGTCTACTATTGTCTACAGGAGCTTCCAATCGCGAGGGAACTTGCATTGTAGGCATAACTAAGGGATGCAATAACACCACCAACAACCAAAACTAGCCTATTCATTGTCATCGTGTACATTAAATGTAACGTTTCATGTGAATCAAATTAAAATGTTTCCTTTGCAAACATAGGCATAGGCATATGGTGACCGATTAATTTAATAATGCTGCTGTGTGAATCACGGTAAGTGTGAATGAAGTGGCCACTTCTTAATGGGACCCACTGTATGGAAGTGGGCTAAGTAAAATAGAGATGTTTCAAATAAGATAAGGTTAATCAGAATTCTATGATATGCCCGCTTGACAACGGCAGAGATAGAACTGGCCTTTGGCCATAGCAACCATCCATTTAGAACGATTGGCCTTCATAGCAACCAAAGATCTGAGCTGTGTTGCAATGTGAGGCAAAGTATAGAAAGGTGATGAAATATACAGAGACAGGTCAAGAAATATAGTGCAATGTAGACAGTAGTATACAGTTGATTTACAGACGGTGGTTTAGAGTAATATGAAGTATTCCTTTATTCTGAGATACATCTGAGATAGGCTACATCAATAGGCTCTCAAAACAACCCCAGGCTCACAAAACAATCCCAAACAGACATAAGGGGCTGTATTTTGGGCTCCAGCGCATGGCGTAAAGCTCGTTATTCACCCGCGCAAAGCTTAATTCGCTATTTTGCACATTAATTTTTTTTAACATTGCGCCCAGGGGTTTGGCAATTAACAACCTAGGGGGGGACTAGCGCGTTGTCTAAAAAATCGCTATCATACACCACATAAACCTGGTCAGAAGTCAATGGCGAGTTGTTCATATGTTATTTTAAGAGCGCATGTCAACAGTCATATTGGCAGGTGCACGCACCATCCTTCTATCATTCATGAACGCACACCAGCGCACGTCCATGCAAAGCATTACAAATGGCACGATTACAATGGGAAACATAGTTAGAATAAAGATATTACGAAATACTGTACATCTCATGATGAGTAGTTATTCACCATCATTTGCAAATTGGTAATGACGGTTAAAAGTGATTAGGGGAGAGGCGAGAGACACCTATGGAGCACAGCTGAAGACGCACTGTCACGAGATATAAGCAACTCCTCTGCAGGATAAATGTTGTTTTATTCAGTCATTTGAGCAATATTAGGGTAAGTGTTTGCTTTTTCCAGCCTATGTTTTCGATGGTAACCCATTGTTGTCACTCGTCAAAAGTCTATTCAAATTTAGTAGGATGTCCAGTTCACATTGGGAGGGGTTTTGTTATCAAAAGTGGAGCGCATGGCGTAACAAGGTGTTCCTAGGTCTTTTAATCAGTCATATGGGTGTGTTTGGGGCGTAACATCATTTTAAACCAATGAGAATGACATCTGTCATTCCCTTTAGCGGCGCAAAGCGCGATATGTCAAATAAATGCATCGGTATTTTGGCATTCAACGGCGCATTTGAAGGAGGCTAGCCTACTGCAGTTGCAGCGGCAAGAAAGGCATGCGAGAAAGAGGCAAGTCTATTAAATTTGAAAGTAAAATTGAAAACAGAAATATGTCTTTACAAAGACAAAGCAATTTACTAAAATGGAACACTGAGATAGCCTTTAAAAAGGCTGTTGTGGTCAACTTGAAAACTGTCGAAATAGACCTCTCCAGAATAAGTCCCGCCTCCGTAACTTCCGTATCCATCCAACTTCCGGATCCATCCAACTTCCGGTCGTCAAATGTCTATGGGAAATAACATGGCGTTTCGAAAGATCATACCTGTCAAACTCTGTAGGTGACAAAGTAGAAAAAGCTTGTGGGCTGATTGGCCTACACACTTCTGCCATCTAGTTTCCACAGGATTTTTTGATTGTCGGTGCCGTTTAAGTAGTAAACGATTATTAATGCTAACCGGGAGCTAGTTCCGATGTACGCGGGTGAGGGAAGGCGTTAGATCTTGCTCACAACCCAGTCACAACCTAACGTGATGGTCATTTTCACGTGTGATTCATGTGTGGTTTCAGTGGTCTATAAATGTAAATCGTTTACAAGGTTCAGCCTCTTTTCAACATGACTTAACTTTGGTTTGACTGTGCGAGTTTGTTGGCTATGAGATATTTGAAAAAAAAAGAAATTGCAGACGAAGACACTAAAGACATGACGCGATGAGATTTTTTTTCACGAATAACAGATAATGATAAGCAGACTAGGAATCAGAGGCTGAATCGTATTGAGTCGATAGCTTTATTTTGCATGACCTTGATCTGAACGTTTTCAGAATGTATTAACAACCTATCAAACATGATTTCACGCAGGGTTAGTGCCACCTCCGTAGACAGGCTCTGGTGTCACGAACTCCATTTCGGTGAAGACAAACTTTGAAACATTGCCGTTGCTATGCAACCTTGACTGGGGGAGTCGCGGCGTCTGAAGCGTACGTTAGCTTAGTGCTTCTTACTGATATATTTCTACTTTAACGGCACCGACAATCAAAAAACGCAGTGGAAACTAGATGGCAGAAGTGTGTAGGCCAATCGGCCCACCATTTTTTTCTACTTCGCCACCTACAGAAGTAGGTATGGTATTTCGAAACGCCATGTTATTTCCCATAGACATTTGACGCCCGGAAGTTGGATGGATACGGAAGTTACGGAGGCGGGACTTATTCCGGAAAGGTCTATGAACGTGATCAAAGTAGGCTACCAGGCTACAACTTATGCATATTGCACAGTGGTGTGTTTCCGATGTCTGCACTTTCTTAAGTACGTGTGGTGTCCGCGCCTTAAGGTCATCGTTGACATTTCAGATGAATAGTAGTTTCTAATTGGTTGGCGTGAAACTGAATGTGTTTGTGATTTGTTGGTACAGCTGTAGCCCACCCCCTTCCGTATTTTATTTTGTTTAGCCCCATGAGCAGCCAGTGACTGGTCCGTGACACGCCCCCCTTGGGGTGTGTTCGCGCCCCCCAGTTTGAGAATCACTGTCGTAAGGGGTTTCAGCTTTTTTAACTTTAACCCCTGATTATGTACACTACCGGTCAAAAGTTTGGGGTCACTTACTATAAACAATTGCAAAAGGGTTCTCTACTATTGTAGAAAGAAATAGCTGATCTTTACTGCAATATCTACTGCAAGCCCATTATCAGCAACCATTCATCCAATGTTACTAATCAGATATCATTTTAAAAGGCTAACTGAGAAAACATTGGAGAACCCTTTTGCAATTACTGTATGTAAGCACATAATGTAATCTGAAAACTGCTGCCCTGATTAAAAAAAACAATGCAACTGATCTCAGCTGGTATTGTCTATAATGGAGTGGAATGGAAATTTCTAAGTGACCCCTAACTTTTTGACCGGTAGTGTAAGTACAGCATAAGAAAGGTAAGTAGGGTTAAATGTGCAATACTAACCTTTTTGAGGTTAAAACATTTGACTGCATTTGATCTTTATTTTTTCCTGTTTTGGTTTTCAGCATCAGTGCTCTGCTGATGTTTATCTTCTGTTTGTTTGTTTCCCTGTAGTACTTCCTGTTTATGTTCAGTTTGTTTGTTTCCCTGTAGTACTTCCTGTTTATGTTCAGTTTGTTTGTTTCCCTGTAGTACTTCCTATTTATGTTCTGTTTGTTTGTTTCCCTGTAGTACTTCCTGTTTGTGTTTTGTTTGTTTGTTTCCCTGTAGTACTTCCTATTTATGTTCTGTTTGTTTGTTTCCCTGTAGTACTTCCTGTTTGTGTTTTGTTTGTTTGTTTCCCTGTAGTACTTTGTGATGGTCACCATAGTGGCCACACACCGAACGCACTAACTCTCCCTTTTTCATTAAATCATATGTTGATTTGTTATAATTAAATGCTCACACATTTTGATGTCCACATATCCACAGTCATATTCACGCACACTCTACGTTTAGCAACACTACATGGCAACCAAGTAAAAATGCAACACATAGACTTTTTATTTCATACAACATACAGACTTTATTGCTTTGTTCAATGGTACGTGATTGTGTGATTGAGTGCACGCAACTTATGTTCTGTTACTAATTAGTTTAAGTTTGTTATTTAACACATTTTGTTGATTTACCATGCATCATGTTTGTGGCGTTCCTGTTTGAGTGCGGCCGACTCCGGGAGTTGTGTGCGTCATGGTATTTGGTCCGGGCAGACTTCCTGACTGTCGAGACGGAGCGGCACGTTCCGCTGGTTAAAATGATCTATGGCCACATCCATTTCACGTCTTTGCCATGGGGGAAGGAGAAGCCTTTTGTGTTTATTTGTTTGGAGCTTTCTAGTTGGATTCTTTTGTGTTTATTCCCAAATGTCTTTGTGTAGTTTATTTATTGCTAGAATTGTGTGTGGTTATCTTTTTGAATGTTTTGGTAATGTCTGAAAGTTAATTGATTTTGTCGTGTTCCCCTTTTAGTTATTCATGGTCTGGCCAGTCTGTATTTAAGTTCCCCTTTGTCTCCTTTTGTCAGTTCTTGCTGTGTGTTCATGTCGGAGGTTTGCATCGGAGGTTAATGTTTATTCTGTTTAGATACCCATGTTCTGTTTGTTTGTTTCCCTCTAGTTCTTCCTGTTTATGTTTTGTTTGTTTGTTTCCCTCTAGTACTTCCTGTGGTACCTGTGTCTGTTGCCGCTGGTTATTCCCCACCTCACTTTGTCTCTCAAGAAAGGAGTTGGGATGCTGGCGCTCTGGTTTGCTGGACAGGTATCTTTAGACATGCCATAAATCAACATATCATTTGAATGAAAAATGTCTTTCATTTTCTTTTATTGTATAGACTTGCTTGTGTATCAGGAAGTTCTTTATTTATATAGCGTGACGCTCTCACTTTGTCTTTCTCTTTCTGTTTCCACGACGACAGGCCATTTGGCTGGCTCCAGCGTACTACCTGGAGTTTGAGGGATGCGACGCGTTCCTCCTCATCTGGCTCGCTGGACTGCTCTTCCTCAGTATCAACACTTACATCATGGTCACAATCATCTCCCATTACAGGCCACTGTCTATCAAGAAGAGGCCCAAAACGGACTGAATTGTCAGAGAAAAAGATGTTTGGTTGGAGTTGTCACTACATAGAGAGAAACGGACGTTTGGTGCTCGGACTGAGTTGTCACCACATGCAAAGAAACAGACCTTTGGTTCTGTGTTTGTTCCCTTGTGGGCCTGTGCCTTTTGTGGTGCTCCGCAGATCTAAAAATGGAGTGGCTTACACATTTGGCTGCAAACAACTAGGTCATGCCCTCGATGACCCTGATGGTGCAGTACAAGGAATAACCAGTAGATGGCACACTGTTCACAAGAGTGAGGCTATTCATGCACTTATTAGTACATTCAGGATGTAAACAATAACATCACGGAGAGGGAAGACAACAAGCAGCAGTGTGCATGGACTTGCGTGTTGTTCCGGCTCAAAACTCTTCTCTGTTTCTCTCTGTACATTGGGCCCGGTGTAAAACTGGCTGAATAACCTCTTTGAGATGTTCTGATAGAGATGAACGGAATGGCGTGGACATGAGGGGATGATGGGTCTGAACAGAAGGATATTAAGGTGTTCTGCTGGAGAGAGAACGTGTGTGTTGAAGAGAGAGGGGCCCTAGAGATGCAGGGCTGAAAGAAATCCAAAATACATTTTAGCACCAAATATATTTAACCACATAAACTGAGTTAGTCAGATGAAGGCCCTTCGTCAGATCAAGCTCTTGACTACTGCCCCTTAAAGTGCTGTTCCGGAAGCGTCCACTAAGGGGCAGTGGCTGCCCAGTGAAGGTCTTGAGCAGAGCTGCATATCCTTGCATGCCCTCCGGGGTACTCGGGGCAGTACAGCGTGAGGGCAACTCCAAACAAACAGTAATGGAGACTGCTTCTGCTGCTTTTCTGCCCCGCTGGAGGTTAGGACCAGATAAGTCCCTCTATTTTGGGCGGCCAGTTGGAGCGGTCCAGAGGAATCATCTCCTCTAGAGTCGACTTGTGCAACCTTTTGACCCAAAACTCTGTACGCGCCTGGGTGCCCTGCTGTAAAGAAAAGGTCTTGGGGGAAATAAATCATAGGGACTGGTCTCTGTGGACGTATTCTTTTGTGTGTGTGTGTGTGTGTGTGTGTGTTGGGGGAATTGCACTTGCACTACATTTAGTGCGCATCCATGTATGTGTGTACACATATTTATTTATTTATTTCTGTGCAGTATTTGAGTCATTGTGATGCGCTCTGTGGCCTCTCCAGATACGGCCCAGATACGGCCCAGATACAGCCCAGCACTCTGTCCCCCTACACTACAGTCCTTCCGCTCTCTGTGTCCAGAGCGAGGAGTACAGGCCTTATGTTTTGATGAATTCTTCCTTTCACGGCCTTAGTGGCTAACTGTAGCTTAAAGCAACACCAAAGAGTTTGTTGTACCTTAAAATAATGTTTCCAAAATTGTTTCCGTGGTTCATCAGCTCCTAACAGGGTGAACGACATTTCTGCTTCGCGGCCCTCTATCGGCTATAAACGCACTATGTAAGTTTGCCAGATCGGGTAGCGGGTTTGTAGTTCGATGGAATGAGACATAAGAAACTACACATTTGACTTGCATGATGTCGCAATACATAATACTTTCGTAAAATTATGCAACATAGTCTACCTTGTCTATGGACATCGTTATTTGCAAAGCCGTTGCTGGATAAACAAATAGCGTGCGTGCAACAGAGGAAAAGTGCTTTGGTGTTGCTTTAATATTCCGCCGGGATCTCTGAGGAAGTGTCACAGAGTCTCACAGAGCCTGTTTGAGTGATCAAAAGGCCTCCTAGCCTTGCGCATGTGGCACTTAACGAGAGAAGAGGTGGTGGCCATGTTTGCATGTTAACTCAACCCCTCTCTTGCTGCCCTGCCACCTGACGACCGCCCCCCCTCCTAAGTCACTTCAGGATGAGTGACATTGGAGTTACACCCTGCGAGGCTGCCTAATTTGGAGGCGTGGTCAATCAGAAAGGATGGTGTCACAATAACGACAGGCAGCATGACTGGTCACGCAAGCCCCTGCAACACAGCTTATGGTCCTAGCTGATAACCTTCCACCGCCCCCCCACCCCATCCCCTGGCTGCACATCTCCCCTCTCCCCTGCACTCAGCCCGGTCCTGATGCGGTTGTCATAGCGCATAAAGCATCCCCTCTGGCGGTGTTTGTGCCATTGAGAGGCAGACTGGCTCTTCCCAGCTGCGCAGTCGACTCCATGAAGATAGCGTGCAGCCTGCGGCGTGCTCATGTGAACACTGCTGGAGGATGAAACATTTAAAACTGAAACCTCTTTCTCTCTCTCTCCCCCTCTCTCTGTGTGGCTGGCGTTCCTCTTAACCTGAATCGCAGAGCGAAGCGGCTTCCTGCTCAAACCTCGGAGAACAATAGAGCGCTGCGTGACCTCTGACCTGAAGAGATTCGGAGTGAGATAAATCACTGCTGCCAGAAGTGCTCCATCCTTTTTCTCATTGGTGTGAGCTGAACTCAGTGTAATGTGGTGTTATGCAGAGTTGCCACATCCCTCCCTGGCACTTAATTAGTGTACATTTGATACATTAGGAATGTACAGTATGTCCGCACACCTCAGTAAAAGTCAGCTTGGAAACATGAGCTACTGAGATCCTCGTGAAATTCCACCATTTACTCGTTCACAGTGGAGTGGAGAAAATACAGAGGAGAAAATCATGTCAGGATTTGTTTGTCTTTCTTTGTTAAAAAAAAAACTGTGATAATGGGTCGTAGCTAACTAGATACCCCCCCCCCCCCAAAGAAAGAGAGCCTAAACCGACCATCTGGAAGCATTGGATTTCCAGTGGGGAGCGCACAAGATGAGCTTATATCCTTAATCCCACATCCCGCACCAGTGTTCACTGTTCACCACTGTCCAAAAACAGTGGATTTCCCCTCTACATCCTCCATTTTGGTTGCTGTGGAGCACATGGGCGATTTAAAAGAGGTGCCTGTGTGTGTGTGGGGGTGGGGGTGGGGGTCCACTGTTCCAGGGGATTAGTTTAGGAAGGGCACAGGACTTGCTGTGAAGGTCTGGACGCCCCGGCGGTGTGGATCCCGGCCCCCTGCGGAACACAGGCGGATGTGTGTGTGTGAGGGGCATCGGTGGGCAGCTCAGCCGCTAACAGACGCTCAGCGCCGTGGTCAATGCTTTAGAGACACACGGCAGGACTTGGCCCGCAGGAGCAGAGCTCTGGTGTGTGTAACTCCTGCTCCTCACAGGTGGTGTGCCATGTAGGCGCGTCCTGTCAGCGAGAAGCTTCTCCCGTTGGCTCCCTGCAAACCCCATTGTCAGAGAACAAGCCTGTTTTTCTAAAAAGTGGAGTTTAAGGCCTGTTCTTCATCAAATAGCCCTCAAGTTGCCGCATGAAAGGGATTTCTTCAAAACACAAAATCGATTTACATTTCTCTAGTCAAGGAATAGGAAATGGCATTGCTCATGTTGAAGCTCACACACACAGAAAGAGTTCACTGGCAGAAGGAAAACCACCAATGCCAATCAACACCATAAAGGGGAGTTGTGTTAATTATTGTTTTGCTGGATACTCATTAGCAATTACATCCATTACTAGAGAATGTCATTTTCTACCCCTAACACGAAGTTTCGAAACAGAAGCTTTTGAAATCGTCAGAAGTTGGAAACCCCAAACATACACACACACTGTCAGAATGGTCAGAATTGGACCAAGTCTCTTTGGAAAACTGAGAATTCTAACAGCTTTGTGGTCCTTGGCTTTTTCATGTGAAAAGTTCCCAACGCTCCCTGGTGCGGCCTCCCCGTGCCCAACGGATTGAATTCTGCTGGTGTGAGAATAGCTCTGGCTCCGAACCTTGCTACTCTTAGATTTTCCAACCGACGATATCCACTCCACGCCAAAAGACAGAGGCTGTCCGCGCATAAGTCCATTACATGCCTCGGAAATTGGAGCGGCATCTTGATGTGTGAGCTGCATATGCGCCTCTCTCTCTCTCTCTCTCTCTCTCTCTCTCTCTCTCTCTCTCTCTCTCTCTCTCTCTATCTGGATTGTGCTTCCGACAAAGCTACAGCACGTTCAGCAGCAACCTCCAGAGAAACAGACGCCTGGCTCAGGTAGACGTGGAAGGGATTGCCATTTCATTTGATCCTGTTGGCAGGCTTTCGTTACGGGTGAAAAAAACAGTTTGTTGGCCCTCCTCGATTAGGCTTTTTAGGCCGGGTGTGTAGGCTGAGAGGTGTGCTTCACTCTCTCCTGCAACTCTCCATGTGTAGGCTGGGAGGTGTGCTGCTTCACTCCTGCATATCTCATTATACATTGCTTTGATGGTCCTGACTTATTATTACTACAGCTAGATATAGTATACCATATAACCGGCTAGATATAGTACACCATATAACCGGCTAGATATAGTATGCCATATAAGCTAGATATAGTATACCATATAACCGGCTAGATATAGTACACCATATAACCGGCTAGATATAGTATGCCATATAAGCTAGATATAGTATACCATATAACCGGCTAGATATAGTACACCATATAACCGGCTAGATATAGTATACCATATAACCGGCTAGATATAGTACACCATATAAGCTAGATATAGTATGCCATATAAGCTAGATATAGTATACCATATAAACGGCTAGATATAGTATACCATATAAGCTGTCACTGGGGGTTAGGGGTCGAGGGTCAAAAGTAGAAGTAGGTCCACGGTAGTGGGCAGGGCTGATGATGAGAGCTCACAGCCTTGTGTTAAACAAGTGCAAACTTGGTTGCATAAGGAGAGACCAATGTTGGGTAAAGATGCATATTCATATTGTGTACTTCAGAATCACGTGAGAAGGTTTGGTACAGCGAGAGTTGAACTGACTGGTCATGTTGCATTCATTTCCTTTCTGGCTATCTCTTCTCTGTTTTACACAATGTTTGCTGTTGATGGTGCTGCTGAGCTGAGCGTAAACGGTGCTTTAGCCACTTACTCATCCTTGTAAGATGATTACTTAAGGCCTCTCCAGAAGAAGAGTGGACTCTTCTGCCCGGCCTAGTTGCAGGCTCTTTAAGGATTAGCAGTTCTTATTCCTAGAATATTGGTACGCTAATGGCTCATCTCCAAGAACATGATCTCAGTGGACTGGGTTGGTGGACAAGTTCATGACACAGAACCACAACACAGCTCTGCTATTGCAATCAGTCATCGAGGAATTGTCCTTCGTTCATTCATAGTCCAGTTTAAGAAGTTACTTTCCAACAGTCACTGTGCAGTTTGTGAATTGTTTAACTTATCGTTAAGTTAAGTTATCATACAATAAGTAGAAGCTCATTTGCAAAAACAGATTTCCTTTGACTGGATATATCATTATTTATTTATTTATACTTAATCAAAACATTGAATTGCTGTTTCCGCAAATGAACACATATGACATTTCATCCATGAGTTTTTTTTTTCAGACATCCACTTAAAGGAAAATTCTGGTATTTAGCACTTTGAGTCCCTTTTTTAGTTTGTTTTGGATGAACTAGAGTGGTGGACACCGAAATCGTTGATTATTAAAATCAAATCGGCGCAATGTATGATTTCCAGCCGTCTTATTTGCTATTGTGGAACTATTTTTTCAGACACCTCACAACCGCGTATAAACTTCCGCTCAATATTTGAGCCTGAAGCATAGACGGTGGCGCAGTAATATCAACGTGCAATGAGTCTTCCAACAGAAATCAATGATTTTACAAAATGCCAAATAAAACACGACTGTAAACTGTATTTCGCTATGCTACTTGTTTTGGAACATCAACGAACACCACTAACCACTCGGTGAGTTGCACAGTTTTGAAAACGAACGTTAAGGGTTGTTTTAGGACATGTTTGTGCATGCCTGTTGCAGCCACTCTGAAGTAGTCAAAGGCGATTCAAAATGAGTCAGAAAGGTCGAGACAGGACCAATCGTCAAAATTTCGGTGTCCACCACTCTAGTTCATCCAAAACAAACCAGAAAAGGGACTCAAAGTGCTAAATACCGGAATTTTCCTTTAAATCCCCTCTTGTACAAGAGAGTAGTCTGAAAACTGCAAACTGTCACAACTGTAAAGGGACAAGCATTGACGTCTTCTATTAAGGATATAGGAGCTTCTTAAGCTAGTAGGAGCTTCTTAAGCATTTTGATGGAGGACACAGGGCATTGTACTTTCTGTAGTCACTACCCCCAGAGTCACGCTAGCTGAGTGTCCGAAGGTCGGAGAGGACTGGGTGGGGTATTTAAGCTGAGCATCTCAGAAAGTTCAGGACCTCATCCAAATGCATCCAAAAATAGATGCATCTGAAATCCAATCAATCGTGGCCCAGATAGTGGATGCATCTTTTCGGTTAAACCAATCATATAGAGAAAAGCTCCCCATGCTGCCAGATCAAGCCACTGGGGCCAAATGCATGATGAGATGTTAATGGCGCATTTGGAATGAGAGAGGTTAAATTCTGTAATTGAGTACTTAGCAAAAAATTCACTTAAAGGACTATTTATTTTAATGTGTTGACCGTCTTATACACAAAGTCACATATTCTCCCCCATCTTGCCTTACTCATTATGAATGGGACCGAGAATTGACCTTCCACTGCTGCTTTGAAAACCCCTTCCTGCAATCCACAACATCACTCATTCAGTTCTCTAGGTCTGTTTTCTCTAAATGCAGAATTAGCAGCATTAAGATGTCACAGCTGAGGCTTCCAAACCATCCACTGAAGACCTCTTTGTGGTTTAACTTGATGAGACAACTAGAATTATAGTCCCTGGTCGCTTTTAAATGAAAACAATGTAGGAACATACTGGGTACCCATTTAGCACTAAAGGGTACCAAATTCCTCTAATAATACCAACAAAAAGATCTCTTAAACTCAGTGGCTATTCACTATGGCTTATGTGATTGTTTCTTGAATGTAATGTTTGACACAGAAGACATGAAATAAGCACAACATGCTCACTGAAAACATTTTATGTTTTTTTTATTGCAACATGTTTTGGAAAAGCCTCACAGAAAAGTAACAAGAAAACAAGTTGTTGTTGTTGTTAATGCATCAGAGTAATAGTACAGATACAAGTCTTCTTTAATCCTTTGTGAAACAGAAACTCTGTTTAAATACACAAACCCCCAAGACAATAAATACTCATTACGGGACCTCAAATGGATTAAAAAAAACCTTTACAAACATCGAATTAAAATTGTAATGTGGTGTCATAATGTTTGTGCATGTCAATTTGACATTAAGTCTAGGTAGATATCCTACAGATTATCCAGTCGCAGTAGTGCAAGTTTTAAGTCAATAAAGAAGAAAAACACAGTAGTCACACTGAAGGATGTTTCTCATCAAAGAACAAATTGCAAATGTGTCTAACATAAGGACTAGATGCATTTTTATGACTACAAAAAATATTGAAATGGGGAATTTGATGATCATAGAATTAGTGCAGCATTGTCAAAACATGATATAAAATACAAAACCTTCCAAACTCTCTCTCTCTCTCTCTCTCTCTCTCTCACACACACACACACAAACACTCATTCACTCCCATTCCCATTCTCACTAACAAACATACACACACACACTCACATAAATATGTACACAGTACCATTCATTAAAAACCCAATCCTTCAGTTTAGTCTTCAAAAGAAACCTGATTAGAAATAAGCATGCATTAACTGTTACACCTGTTGCACTGATCATTTATTTCAACAAAATAAACAACTTAAAACGTGAAAGAAAAAAAAAGAGTTTTGATTTAGTCAAACATTTGTACATGTGTTGTGGTATAAACCAAAAGCTCTCTCAATCACTCACTCACTCCCTAAAGGTGACAGAGGAACAGTCAACTGTCTAACTTTAGTGTAGAACATGCCACTGTACTTGGGAACATCGCACTGTACTGTAGAACATCCCACTGTACTCTAGAACATCCCACTGTAGAACATCTCACTGTACTGTAGAACATCCCACTGTACTGTAGAACACCCCACTGTACTTCAGAACATCCCACTGTACTGTAGAACATCCCACTGTAGAACATCCCACTGTACTCTAGAACATCCCACTGTAGAACATCCCAGTGTACTGTAGAACATCCCAGTGTACTGTAGAACATCGCACATAACAACAGAAATGGTGTGAGTCAGGAAAAGAGTTTATATTCACTCTATAGTAAAAGTGCATATTTGAAACATCATCCTTTCAAAAAAAATAATACAAGCAAAACAGACAAACAAATGAACAAAGAGAAACATAACGATCTCCACTCGAACAAAGAGTTGATAACCTGAGCTGAACCAGTCTGTAGAGATTGTGCGCTAGTGACGGAGTGCATTGCGAGATGGTTTGCGTGAGCGTCTACTGCATGTAGACGTACGGGTTGGTTTTGTGCGGCCCATTTCCCATCATGCAGTTGGGCAAGACGCCCCTCTGCAGGGCTACTTGTGGCGGCTCGTGTCCCCCGCCTCCTCCTCCTCCTCCTCCTCTTGCTCCTCCTCCATCGTGCCACGGTGGGGAGTCCATGGGCTCGCGCTTGATGGAGTGCAGGAGCCCGTGACCTTTGACCTCGTAGCCCAGCTTGTAGTCCTGCGGTCCGTAGCCGCCGCCGTATCCGTGGGCGTCCATGCAGTTGGCCGTCTGGCTGCCGCAGAGCGGGTCGGACGGGCCGAGCCTCTGCGGAGGGCTGAACTGGGTGGCCTGCGCCGGGGGCTCCTTGTTCCGGACACACTTGAGTGGACGCCCCACCACGCCGGACCCGGGGCCAGGTCCGCTGCCGCACAGGTTCTGGTAGTGGCCGTTGAAGGGTGCGGGCGACATGATGGCTTTGCTCCTCTGGCAGGGGGAGTACTGCTCGTAGAACTCCCCTTCTGCCTTCATCAGCACGCCCCCCCCGCTGCCCTGGTAGACCCCCCCGCCGCCGTAGCGTCGGTCCAGCGGCTGGCGGCAGCCCCACGGCCGGCCGTAGGCGTCGCAGCCGTTCTCCGAGTCCGAGTCCTGCTCCACCTTGATGGGCATCTGCGGCAGCAGGCGTCCGTCGTAGCACACGCCCCCATGGCTCTCGTAGCCCCCGTTCTCGCTCTTGATGCCGTCCACTGCACAGTAGCCCTCGATGTCATCGTCGCACGCCGCCCCACTTCCACCCCCGTACGGCCTGGGCACGTAGAGGTCCGGCCGGGCGGCGTGGTGGTAGCCGGGCGACATGCGGTAGGGCTTGCTGTAGTGCCCCACCTTGCCCAGGCGCGCGGCGGCGGCGGTGGGGGAGATGTTGAGGTTGCCGCGGTAACCGCCGCCCGCGCCCACGCCCGCCCTCAGTGGCCAGCCTCCGTCCGGCACGTGACCCCTCAGACCCGTCGCCCCGGAAGACTTGCAGAAGTTGAGCGGCTCGTCCTGGCTGGTGTAGTAGCCGTCGCTCTTGTACTTGAGGCCTCCGCCGCCGCTGTCCTTGGAGAGAGGGGTCCAGGGCGTGTGGTGCCGCAGCACCGGGGTCGGGCAGTTCAGCAGCAGAGCCTCCCCGCCGTCCCCCAGCACGTCCGCCACTGCGTGCCGCCGGTACTGCTCATCACTAGAGAGAGAAAGAGAGAGAGAGAGAAAGGGAGAGAGGGAGGGGAGAGAGAGAGAGAGAGAGAGAGAGAGGGAGAGAGAGAGAGAGAAAGGGAGAGAGAGTGAGAGAGAGAGAGAGAGAGAGAGAGGGAGGGAGAGAGAAGAGGGCAGATGGAGAAAGGGTGAGACAGAGAGAGTTGGAGAGTCAAAGAGAGAGATAGAGAAAGAGGCAGAGGGATGAAGAGAGAAGGATGGGACAGAGGAAAAGAACCGGAGAGGAAAAAAGGAGAAACGAAAGATGAGGAAGAGAGAAAAAGATGGAAAGAGGAAAGAAGGAGCAGTGGAGGATACAGGACAGATACAGGACAGATACAGGACAGAGGGTAGAACATGTGGATGGAGGATACAGGACAGATACAGGACAGAGGGTAGAACATGTGGATGGAGGATACAGGACAGATACAGGACAGAGGGTAGAACATGTGGATGGAGGATACAGGACAGAGAGGGAGCAAGAGGAATGTGGAGGAAAGAGAGAGATGGCGGTAGTGAGGGTGAGGTAACAAGGGAAGAACGGATGAAAAGAGAGAGAGAGAAGAGCAAACAAATTCAGTCTGAAAACATCTGCAATCTGACATCAATAATAACGTTTTGTCATCTTAGCCGCACAGAGACCTCACCAAAGATTCTAATAAGACTAATAAATCAGTCGTGAGACACGGCGAATACCAGCGTCTCTCTATGATTTGTGTCATAAAATCAGTATTCAGATATTAAAATGCAGTTCATCCAGTTCATAGTTGGATCACAAGTTGATCTCAAGCCTGCCTGTGTGCACAGGAAAGGGTGGGATGGTGCGTTTTAGTGTGGAGTTGGCCGAGCTCGCCTTCACTTGAGACAGAACACCAAATCGGGACCAGCCTGGGCTCGAAAAACAAGACGCATGTTCAAAGCATTAATTTCTCTTGGTTCGTCTGAGCGCAAAAACATGTTTTGAAACCTTTGTCTGTGCACGGCCTGATGTGTCTGTGGACATCTATCAGTTTCAAGGAACCTCGTGCCATAGATGATGAAATGAGTGTAAATGGGAAGAAAACTTGAGTCATAATCCAGACGTGGGTGTTCTGCATTCAACACAGTTAGTAGTAACTTGTCCGCGATCACAAACTTAACTGCTGAGTGCAGTAATGGTAGTAACTTGCCCACGATCACAAACTAAACTGCTGAGAGCAGTAATGGTACTTTTCCATGTGGCACTTCACTTGCAGTATGGAAATAAACTGTCCAGCAGAAATAAATATCCCATTGTATTGCATATAGTTGCATATACAGCATACAATATATTATATTTGTCCCTTAAATGTCTGTTGTTATGCTGTGGTTGTATGTAAATGTCTGTTGTGCTGTGTTTGTATATAAATGTCTGTTGTTGTTCTGTGTGTGTATATAAATGTCTGTTGTTGTGCTGTGTTTGTACATAAATGTCTGTTGTCGTGGTGTGGTTGTATGTAAATGTCTGTTGTTGTGCTGTGGTTTTGTGTTAATGTCTATTGTTATGATGTGATTGTGTGTAAATGTCTGTTGTTGTGATGTGGTTGTGTGTTGTGTAAATGTCTGTTGTTGTGCCGTGGTTGTGTGTAAATGTCTGTTGTTGTGCTGTGGTTGTGTGATGTGCCTATGTGGCCAAGTCTGAATGACTAATCCAACCATAGCTAATCCCGAGGGATCTAATCCTGCAGCGTCGATAAAAAGAAGTCCACCCTGACTGCCGGACTGCCCAAACGCACCAACCTCCAGGACGAGCCCAACCTCTGATTTATGGGCAGGAAAGAGGACCTAGCGGGACTCTCTCATGGTCTCACCCTCTCGGTCTCCTCTGGCTGACTGGTCAGACTACGTCTGGTTTAGACCTCACCTAGCTGGTGAGGTCCTTACCTAGCTGAGTCACAGGCTCCAGTTCAGTCGGGGGCAGCATCACAGTGTGGGAACAGAGAGCGGTCAGTGACTGTAACATGTAACTTGTAACCTGTGCCCTGTAACCTGTGCCCTGTAACATGTGCCCTGTGCCCTGTAACATGTGCCCGGTGCCCTGTAACCTGTGCCCTGTGCCCTGTAACCTGTGCCCTGTAACCTGTGCCCTGTGCCCTGTGCCATCGAGTCTAAGTGGTGACTGAGGGGTGAGGGCTCCACGGCTGTAACCTGAGCCACTGAGTGCAAGTGTTGACTGGTCACTGGGAGATATCGTAGGAGCCTGCTGTGTAGCTTAGTCCTGGGAGATATCGTAGGAGCCTGCTGTGTAGCTTAGTCCTGGGAGATATCGTAGGAGCCTGCTGTGTAGCTTAGTCCTGGGAGATATCGTAGGAGCCTGCTGTGTAGCTTAGTCCTGTGAGATATCGTAGGAGTCTGCTGTGTAGCTTAGTCCTGGGAGTAACAGAAACAGTTGAGCTTTTTCTCTCTCTTAGTCACTTGGTGTACATCTGTGTCACTCTCTCTTTCTGTCTCTTTTTGTTTTTTTGACTCCCGATTTCTCTCTCTCTCGCTTTCTCTCTCTCCCCACTTTCTCTCTCTCCCCCCTTCTCTCTCTCTCCCCCTTTCTCTCTTTCCCCATTTTTCTCTCTCTCCCCCTTTATCTCTCTCTCCCCCTTTCTCTCTCTCTCTCTGTTTTTCTTTCTCTCTCTCTCTCCCCCTTTCTCTCTCTCCACCTTTATCTCTCTCTCTCTCCCCCTTTCTCTCTCTCTCTCTCTCTGTTTTTCTCTCTCTCTCCCCCTTTCTCTCTCTCTCTCTCTCTGTTTTTCTTTCTCTCCTCCACAGCTGCTTGGTGCTATTTTGTCTCTGTCTTGGTCCTTAATTGTGCTCTTTGGTTTGTGTGCCACTGAGACATTACGTATGTCTTCATGCTCTCTCTGTGCTGTCTTCACCCCGAACACCTGTTGTTCCTTCAGGGACACACTGATGCGTTTCACAGACGATCCCTCCTCCGTGCCAAATCTCTGCGCTAGGAGTGGACTGGGCTCTCTTTTTTCACGTCCTACACACACATCTGTTGTCCATCTCTGGCTTCCTCAGAACATGGGCTATCTGTCTGACGGCCAATACTTTTCTAATCATGTTATATACATGCTGAGTCGGAGCCAGTAACCGAAATCTCAGTTGCGCTGTAAAACATTACCGGGACGATAAAAAAAAGCTTTAAAAATAACTTGGACCCAAAATCAAAGGTGGAAATGGAAAGTATGCGGTTTAGGAGCTTACCCCTGTGCGCGCAACAATGGGAGATAGCAGTCATTAAAGCAATGCTACTTCCCTTCTTTATGTGCAGAGTTTGTGAAGTTGAGTCAGGTTGAATGAACGTTGAGTCAGGTTGAATGAACTGCCCATGGGTCATACGTGTAAATGCAGACCTGATTAACCCAAAGCTACTGTGTCATAATGTTTGATGGATAGAGTTTGATTGATTGGGATTGATTTCAATCGTGACTTTTCAGACGTTGTTTTTTCCACCTGCACAGACTTTCTGTGGAGTGAGGAGAACAGTGAAGCGTCTTTGTCAAGGTCATTCATCCATGAGTTAGGCCACTTTGACAACGTCACTGAAATTTTTATTTGCCGCAGATGTGGTTGAACTGCCCTATCTTGGAATTTCATGAGTTTTTGCTTGAGTGATTAGTTTGACAGTGTCACAGAGTGCCAAAGACTGTCAAAAGCCTTTTCACAGACAGACTTGTTTTCGACATCTTGAATTTGCACTGAATGGATGTTCTAGCGCCTACACTGAAGTGTCCTTGTTTGCACGTGAAACACTTTTAGACCAAACATACTAAAAGCGTCTTCCTGATCCACTACAAAGCACTGAGGCTACCAAACAGACAAGGTTGGAGTTGACATGGAACCAACCTGAGGGCACGGCCGTTCAGTCTTGGCTGCATGTAAGTGAATAAGAGCAAGTGGTACAGTACATGCATTAACAAGGGCTGCCGCTCCAATGCATCACGCTCATCCATTTCCAACAGATTGATTACAGTCTCAAGGCTGTCATACACACCGCTACTAAAAAGATAACAGTGGCCAGATCAAAATGACAGGCAAAGTGCAAAGTCTATCGATAAGCAAAGATCTCGCGCAGGAACTCTAGCTAGTCCTGTATGTACCATGTGTTATGAGCTGGTCTACACTATGTTTACGGCTAAAGTCTTGCCCAAGCTGTTAAATTAGCTAATCGTTTCTGACTACTTTTGAAATGACCTTTAGTTAGACTTTGGACTTTGCCCTCTGTTCAAGTTAAGGCCCATAATATAAATAGAACTTTAATGCAAATGTACATTTCAATATTATATAAATATACTGGCACTGCACATTTATTATACATGTAGTATACTGGCACAGGACATTTGCAGGGTGGTTGTTTCTGTTTTATATCAGAGTGCAGAAAAATAATCTAAGAGAGAAATGGGTAGGTGAGTGTGTAGAGGCAGGATCATGAGGTAATGGTCACAGTGGCCAAACAGTGTTGATGGTGCTATTTGGTGCTATGGAAGCTCATGCTGTCATTGTTGGTAATATTTGGTGCTATGGAAGCTCATGCTGTCATTGTTGGTAATATTTGGTGCTATGGAAGCTCATGCTGTCATTGTTGGTAATATTTGGTGCTGTGACTGCTTGCATGATGTGGGCTGTCTTGAATTATAATGTCAATTCCTAAAAATAAAACATAGTTGCATTTTTCCACATTAATGTTTGTTTGGGCCCTACTGAAAGGAATCATCACCAACACTACCACCATCATCATCATCATCATCATCACCACCACCACTACCACTACCACCACCACCATCATCATCATCATTATCATCATCTTGGTCGTGCTGTACCTGTGCTCCAGTGCGGTGAGGATTCCGTTGCTGCCGCTCTTCTGTTTGCCCCTCATCATCATCGTCTTCATCTTCATCTCGGTGATGGAGGGCAGCAGAAGGGGCACGGCCACGCAGAAGAGCGCCAGCTGGGGGGGCAGGGGGGCACCGGAGGGCGTCTTCTTCTTCTGCCCCTGCAGGAACTTCAGCCTGCCCTGGAACTGCATGGTCTGAGGTGGACACAGAGGAGCGGACATTATGGACTACTCACTGAGTCGTCACTACTAGAGCAGGTATGGCATTGAAGAAGCTTCTGATGGATGGCAGCCATTTGGATAAGGTCCAATGTCTTCAAAGGATGGCTATTGAGGTGGCAAATGGCATTATCCTGATATTGTGATATTATTTAGTCTTAAAGGCTCTGCGCTGGACTGGGGTCACAGGTCAAGAGTAATTAGTTAATCAGTGTGACCAGACACTGGCGATTCAAGAGAGAAATGCTGGACTGACCGCTCACTGCCCATCAGCAACAAATGAGATGAGCAGACAGCTAAAGCTTTGTCTTTCTGTAGCGATAAAGGCAACATAGAACAGTCTGCACAACTCCAAACCCTCATCAAACTGTAATCTGTAATTCATTTCAAATCCCATAAGTTTCTTAACACCTCGCCAAGTCTGCCCTCCAAACACTAATGTAAATTTGTCTTTCTTTAGCTGCAGGCCTGCATGGTGCTCTACTGTAAATGTTTTTGAAATGTCAGTATTCTCATGTCAGTGTGCTTCTGGTTCAGGCCTACGATGTGATCAGCCGTCGTACATATCTGAAAAGAAACATCACTTGCTCACAACAATAACATGGAAATCAATTGGTTCCGCCTAATTTGACATCAACAACCATGTCGTACTCCGGCAAACTCGATTCATACTTGTGGATAAGCTCGCTCTGATTCATGTTTTCCAGGACGTCGGCCAAGACCCCTGGTCCCGATCGCAAACCAAATGATAGTGCTGTGTTACTGCCGCAGAGCCCAGCCAGCCCCGCGGACGAGAGCGGACAAGAGCCCGTGGTGACCCTCGCTGGAGGACGCTCTCCGCGTGCGGTTTTACCCCGCTGCTCTCTGCTGCCTCTCCTCCTGACCAGTGGCCAAACCACTCTGGTGAACAACACACACACACACACACACACACACACACACACACACACACACTGAAAATATGAACTTGGTGAACGGTCGGCAAAAAGTGCTGTTGATGGGGGGAAGTCATTATGGCGTACTGAAAAACAGTTTGGTTCTCACAATACCTCAATCCCACTGAGTGTGTGTGTGTGTGTATTTGTGTGTGTGTGTGTGTGTGTGTCTGTGGGGGGAGTGGGTTGACACACCACGGCCCACGTTTGCCCTTGACCTTTGGACAGCGACTTTCCACAAATGGGTCTGGCGAAGGCTGCTTCTGTTAGTCATTTTGAGGTGAGCGTCCAGCCGGCTCAGTTTTTTCACATGGCTATCCCTTTCAAACCCACGCAGCGCACAGAACAACACTTTCTCTGACCGTCCCAGACAGGAGGAGGACAGACGGAGACTCCGCCATGAGGCCAGGACAGAGGACAGATTGTGGCAGGGGTCACAGGGGTCATGCCATAAACATTCTAATCCAGCGCAGCTCAGCTGTCACTCGAGGGGATGGGCAGTAGCAGAGGTCAGGAGTTCAGCAGCAAAGGCTAACAGAGGTCACTCCCCACGGACGAGAGATTTAGAGGCTAACAGAGGACACTCCCCACGGACGAGAGATTCTATGTTCTCTTCAATCCACAATACAGTAGCCACGTGTACAATCTCACAACGGGCTCATCTGTGTTATCGCACATACAGTATGTCGCAAATGTCGCAATCATTATTTCTACTCATGAAAAAATGTCACTGTCAATGTCCAGTCTTCAGCTGAAGCCAATTTTGATTGAGTTGCTGTATGAGCCTCAGGCAAGGTTAACTTATTCTAGTCTACATACTTGACCTAATATACACACTCAAGTCTTTATACTGATGGAAGTGAGAGTGAACAATGATTCAAATCATGACATTTTTAACTGCCCTCATTTGTTTTAGATGTTCTGTTTCACCTGCATGACACAAGTGATTTTTCAGTCTGGTGGGTAACCTATTGCTATTCATGACCTTTGAACTCTGACCTGGCTAAGGTCACGAGGCGACTCACCAGGAAGCCGGAGGTGCTGTCCAGCAGGCATCTCACCCTGGAGATGAAGCAGCGGTTGAGGAAGGGAGAAAGTTCCGGAGAGACGCCGCCGGCCTCTTGAGAATGAAACAGCCGGTTCACCACAAAGTCCTCACCTGTCACAGGGACACACAGAGGCCGTTGCCACGGCAACACTCCAGATCAACATGGCACATACTAAGCAGCATTGTTTAAATACATACTATTTGCATAGAATTCCACTATTGTGACCCGCCATATGAAAACCAGCAGCAAGTAGGCCTGGACGAAATCGCGCAAAACACAATTTAAGCTTTTTTTTTTTTAAATGAGTGATTTTCGTTTTTTTCATTCTTCTCTTTGTGCTGGGGCGTGTTAGCTAATTTCCATACTGAACTGCAGTTGGCCATTGACATGCTTTTGTTATTTTTTCAGCCAATCAGCTGCATGTTACAAGCGATACACATGGCTACCTAATATACAGCAGAGGAGCTGGTGCGTGAGATACTAGTAGACTAATAGTCTATTACCAAAAATCCAAATATCCAAATGTGTAATTGGAGAGGTGGAGTGGTGTGTTGGTTGAGGGGGAGCAGAGGTGAGTGTGTGGGTGTTGGTGTTGGTGTGTGTGTGTGTGTGTGTGTGTGGGTGTGGGTGTGGGTTGATGTGTTGATGGTCATTCTCCACACACCAGTTCCTGCAGCTGAATGGGGGTGGTGGGAGCTCTGCTGCGTGGGGTTCATGGCCCAGTGGAGCTGCTGGCGGAACTCCTGTCTGTCGTCCACATGGATGTAGTCAAAGACATTCTGGTGCATCACGTCCGTCTGGGGGAGGGAGAGAGAGAGAGAGAGAGAGAGAGAGAGAGAGGGAGGAAGAGAAAGAAAGGAAGAGAAAGAGAGGGAGAGAGAGGGAAGAGAGGGAGGTAGAGAAAGAAAGAGAAGGGGAGAGAAAGCAGAGGAGGAGGTGGTGGGGGGGATGAGAGTGAGATATATCAGTGAACTGACCCATAACCCCTCACACACACACACACCCACACACACACACACACACACAGATGCACATGACCTACCCTGGAATTAACGGCAACGAGCCTGCATTGTGTTTGCCCCCTGCACTTAACCTCTGAGACGCTTGAGTGAACATCCCTGCTACCTCACCCGGTAGAGAGAGAACAGCCACGCACGCACGCACACACGCACGCACGCACGCACGCACGCACACACGCACACACGCACACAGAGAGACCCAGCCAAGCCCCAAATGGCCCTATTGGCCGGGCCGGGCTCACTCACGTCTGATTGGCTGGGCCGATGCTCTGCTTGTCCCATGTAAACACAGATGCCATTTGAGATGTTTGTGCCGAACTTCTGAAGTTAGCATGTTGTAAAGAAGGAATGGGATAAAATAGCCAAGTGTGTGTGTGTGTGTGTGTAGCTTTCGCAGTGAAGCGTGGAGATACACATTCCAACTCATGTCATCACGCTCTAAACTTAGAATCGGATGTTCCCTCAAATACTCATTAAATTCTTCTGGAACTTGATTTAAAAGCATGACATTTGGAAGCAATCTTTTTTTTTTCATGACAGATAAAAAAATATATATTTATGCTTGAACACATTGCCAATAAACTGTTTGGTGTGTTTGGATGTTTGGATGTTCTAAAGTGTGGTATCATATAGTTCAGGTTTGACACATAAATGCTTGACTTGCACTCAGATATTTCATTTGTATCATTTTGGTCAGGCAGCCGTTAAAGTGCCTCTCTAAGGCCCCTCTGGCTCTGAGGTCACGGGGGCCAGCCTTGTTTGTCAAACATCGCGTGACACCGGCTGCCGAGGAACAGTACAGCCCTGCCCTGCCCTGGCGCAGAAGGAGACGGACGAGGAAAAAAAGAAAGAGGGAAGAGAGGGGAAAAAGAAAGAGAAAGAGAAAACCCATCCCACATTTGCAATTCATCTCCCTTTCCAGCAATAGCTTTGCTTTCTGTCAGGAATGACAGATTCCCTCTAAAATATTCAACCTTCCCCCATAATTTCCACACGGCCCGCACGCAAGGGTTTGAACATTTGCCTTGCAAAACAGCCTCGGCAAGGCAAGCGCACGCAGCGCCGCCACAGCCGTTTCTGCCGTCGGCCAGATCGGGTGACTATTGTGTGAGTTTCACTCGTTAAAAAAACAGAAGGGCAGAAGTAAGTTCTTTCCTCGGCTACAAAGGATGATTGCCATGTCAGAGCCGGGATCAAAGGGACAGCGCTGAACTCTGCTTCTCGTGCCGCGCTTTCTTGTGGTGTCACTCTTAAGAAAAGGACTCTCTCTCTCTCCCTCTCTCTCTCCCTCTGTCTCTCTCTCTCACTCTCTCTCTCTCTCTCTCTCTCCCTCTCTCTCCCTCTCTCTCTCTCACTCTCTCTCTCTCTCTCTCTCTCTCCCTCTCTCGCATGTGACTCTTCACTCGGCTGTGTTGTCTTTATTTGCGTTGGTGTTGTGTCTGCTGGCTGCTGTCTGGTGCACTTTCATTAAGATGTGGGTGTTGACACAGACAGAGGCTTTAGATTGGGAGTTGACACACAATGTAACACTTTGATGAACCCACCCCCCACCCATGCACGGCCAGAAATATATGCGAACATAAATTTGCATCTGCAGCGGATGGAGGGGATGGAGCAGCTGGTCTTACACACACACACACACACACACACACACACACACACACTGCTCCTGCCCCGTTCACCAGGGACTCCGGCAGCGGCCCAGACGGGCTCGGTTCCGCTGACGTAATCCCCGCGGTCTGTCTCACGGCCCAGACGCGCTCCCCTTCCCACCTCTCTTCCCTGAAATGATGAAGAGGAACACGAAGACGCACGGAGCTTTGGAAACAGAGACAGAGGAAGATGGGCAGCAACTGACCATTTAAAATGCATCCACACCTGTAAGGGGAGAGCCACTGGGGGAAAGGAGCAAGGTGTGATGACAAGGGGTAGTGACAACCAGCGGTGAGAGGGAGGGGGGATGGAGGGACACAGACAGTAGGGAGAGAGAGAGAGGGGGGGGGGGGAGACGGAGTAGGGTTTGGCACGCATTTAAGGGCTCCTTTCAGACCACTTCAAGTTTTCATTTCATTTTAATGGCTGTATTATTGCAGCCACTTCCCTTATGGCAAGCAGGAGAGAGGGGGAGAGGGGGAGACATGGAGCATGAGAGAGAGAGAGGGAGAAAGAGGCAGAGGGTGAGAGAGAGAAAGAGGGAGAGAGCAGTAAGGCGGAATGATTGCTGTGGGCTTCAAAAGCATCCTTGTCTGGTGAGCTCCGGGCGGCCCGTAGAGACCCATAGTGACCCATAGTGATGTAAGGCACTTTATTCGAGGGTCGGAGGGGAAGATTTAAACGGCGCGAGACAGCCACACCGGACGATAGCATCAACAATTAAAGGCCACAACAGAATCCCTTCGCTCAGGGCATCCTGTTTAACCTGGCTGGGATGTTACCTCCTGACCTGACCTGAGGACAGCAAGGGCCTCCACACACACACTCCAGACACACTCCACACACACATGCACACACACTCCACACCCACACCCACACTCCAGACACACTCCACACTCCACACACACACTCACACACACACACACTCCAGACACACTCCACACACACACGCACACACACACCACACACTTCACACCCACACACACACTCCAGACACACTCCACACACACACGCACACACACACCCACACTCCAGACACACTCCACACACACTCCACACACACACTCCACACCCACACACACACTCCACACACACTCCACACACACACACGCACACACACACTCCACACACACTCCACACTGCCCTGTTCCTGAGCTGGCTGCCTTTGACTCCTGAGAGCCTAAAGTGTGCTCGCTGAGACATTGTAAGATATGGGAGAAGACTAGCTTGACGAGCCAGACCCACATCAAGATTTCGCAGTGCTCAGTCTGAGGGGCTGTTCGCCAACAGCAACATCCATCTTCTTTGTTTTTAAGTAGCAGGGAATTCACGCCGAACCGTTGCAACTCTGCCATCAATCATTATGTTAAGCCCGCCTACTGATTCTATACACGATGTGATTGGCCTTATCGAAGTTTAAT
>NC_055973.1:30036843-30041843 GCF_018492685.1 Alosa sapidissima
ATATGTGTGTCATCTGCAAATATGTGAAGACACTCCCACGTAAGTATACAGCACAACAGTCACACACACACATATATATACACACACACACTCCCACGTAAGTATATAGCACAACAGTCACACACACACCAACATACACACACACACACACACACACACACACACACACACACACACACACACACACATATACATACGCACTCCCACGTATACAGCACAACAGTCACACACACACCAACATACACACACACACACACACACACACACACACATATATACATACGCACTCCCACGTATACAGCACAACAGTCACACACACACCAACATACACATACACACACACACACAGACATATATACACACGCACTCCCACATAAGTATACAGCATAACAGTCACACGATATCTACTAATGCATGCACATACAGCATACCTTCCCTCTCTCTCTCTCTGCTTTTTTTTCTCTCTCTCACACACACCCACACACACACACACACACACACACACACACACAACTTGTCCAGGAAATCTACAGCTGAGAGCAAGAAACAGACACAGTGAGAGACTAGAGGGGTTGGGAGGGAAAATAACATGAAAGAGAGCAAGAGAGAGAGAGAGAGAGAGATAGAGAGGGAGAGAGAAAGATGGAGCAAGAGAGAGAGGGAGAGAGAGAGAGAAAGAGAGAGAGGGAGCTGGGAAACAGAGGAGGTGGGGTGAGTGGGTGTTTAAGACATGAGAACTGGCTGACCAGAGAGCTTGTTGTCACGCAAGCAAACCCTCTGTCAATCTTCCCCCAGCGCCTGACTGGTGGCTGGCCCTGGGCCAAGGGCTTGCGTGCAAGCCGGCAAGCCACATTAGCCTATAAAGCATTTCATAATAACAACAGCTGGTAAATATTGATGAGTGCTGGCAGGCCCTGAATGCTCGCCGCTAAGGTTAAGGCCATGGTGTAATGAAACCTAATTCTTCATTATACGTACTATCGTATATCTGGGACACTTTTTTTAACTTTTAAAATCTAGCATGAAATTGAGCATGGAGTGAGCGTGGAGTGAGCGTGGAGGAGGACACAGGCAATTCCCTTTGAGGCTTTCCCTTTTTCTTTTTTTAAACATCGTCTTCTCACGCGCATGTTTCCTCTGCCGTTGGTTAATGCTTTTTGCTCATTACCGTTTGGCATGTTAGACTCTGTTACATTGCTCTTGTTTTTGTTTTGTTCTTTTGCTCTTACGTTTTCCAGACATCAAATCTACTAGTTCTAAATATCTGGATCTGTATATTTATATATACATAATTGATAGTAACTATAACAAGATTTGGAATATGAATATGTTTTTCAAATCTCTATAACCACAGTGTCTCTATATTTAGCTCATAAATGTTTGCTGGCTTTGACAAAGCATTTCCGCTATAAAATGTCCAACTGCAAAATGTTTTTAGGGACCGCAAGTGATGATACGTCGCTGGACAACCTGAGGAGCACAAAATGAGGCGTCATTAGCATGCCTGCATGAACACCAGGCAGGGTCACACACAATCCCGTCTGCAAAAAGCTATCTGTCACCAGACATTACCAACAACCCAGTGACTTTTGTGGAACATAAAAATGAAGGTCAAAAGATTGGCATTCAGTTTTTGGGGTAGTTGTTCTACAAAGAGGAAAACAAAAGGTTTGTTTGTTACGGAGTAAACATGATAAAACTACATATACGCTCATCTGAAAAATCTGTTTACTGTGCATACAATAAGGAAGGGGAGGAACATGAATGCTTTTGTTCTTGGGTCTGCTCTTTTGTTCCTCCAGGCTGCGCTTTCCCATCTTATCGTCATCCAGCGGCACAAATAGCCATTTGTTTACGCTGACAAATCAATAGACACGTTGGAATTGTTTCAACACCAAATAGCCATTTGTTTACGTTGACAAATCAATAGACACGCTGGAATTGTTTCAACACCACTGAAGCTCTGCTGGGCTGGCATGTGGAGGCCTCCCCCCTCAGCTCAGTCCCCAGAGCTCTGGTGGGCATGTGGAGGGCTGAACCCTCCCTCAGCTCAGTCCCCAGAGCTCCTCTGTCACAAACCCTTCTGCTCACCTCTCCATCACGGAGAGGAAAGAGACATAAGAGTCCATGTGACATGAAAGAGAGCCAAGCTACTGGGTTCTAAAAACAGAACCTCATTTGGGGGACCAATGGAGCCTTTAGACAGGAATGGCAACAACACTTGAATTTCCCCTTGGGGATCAATAAAATATCTATCTATCTATCTATCTATCTATCTATCTAACAGACCCTTTAAACAGACAGCAACAACAGAGCCTTTAAACAGACAGGAATGTTCGGTGGCATGCTTGGGCTCTACAAAGTGGAAATCAAGCAGACGTTACAGCGAGTGAAAGGCACACAGGTATACACGTGTCGTGTGACCGGTGGTGATTGGTATTACAACTGTCGTGTGACCAGTGGTGATTGGTATTACACGTGTCATGTGGACAAACCATATCAGATGCTGCCTCAGTGTGAATAAAATGCTATTTACCCTCCACCCATTCAAAGCAGTTGGCCACCCACCCTTCCATTCAGAACAGTCAGGCCAAATGCAGGATAAGGCATCATGAATGGGGTGTTAGAGCGTCAATGGGGGAGTCCAGTTTGGCATTACAAACTGCAATCTGATGGGCGGAAGTTTGCGCACACAGCCTAAAACTGGCTTCCTTTCTCATGCGCTGAACACCTCCTCATTACCCTGACGCCCAGAGTCAAGATAACAGCCGTGGTGGTTGGGTGGTGTCTGGCACCGCTGTGAGTTATCACAGGTCTCTATGCACTTCCCCATTGAGCAATGACTTCAACCCCATCCCCTCCCCCCCCCCCCAACGTAACCGAGTCCCAGTCTTGTGGTGACTGACATTGTTACAAAACATGACGTAACCGAGTCCTAGTCTTGTGGTGACTGACATTGTTATAAAACATGAGCTAGAGACCTCACACAGTCTTCATCTGGCATCAACACCCATTAACCCACTTAGTGGGTGTGAACACGTAGTGTGTGTGTCTCTGTGTGTGTGTGTGTGTGTGTGTGTGTGTGTGTGTGTGTGTGTGTGTGTGTGTGTGTGTGTGTGTGTGTGTATGGGTCTGAGGTTTTCAAAAAATGCCTCTTGGAAATACTATTTATAGGCTGCTGTTTTGATTCATGTAGTAACAAGAATGGTGGGAGCACTCACATTCACAGACAAAAAAAACCCTGAATGGTATTGTGTAATGCTGGAGGGGAATTTAAATCCACAAAGCAGAAGTTGATGTATACTCATATCCAATATTTATTCTTACTGAAAAGAGAGGGAAAATCTTGCCTATTCTAAAATTTCCCTCGGGAAATAAAGTATCTATCTATCTATCTATCTATCTATCTATCTATCTATTTATCTATCTTCTCATTTTCCTCTGAAGTGTTACAACTTAAAAGAGTCTGAAGGAAGCGTTAGTCCAGTTCATGTATTACTGCTGTCGCTGGAGGAATAGCCCCATGCATGACCACCCCACATGTACAATAGCCCCATGCATGACCACCCCACATGTACAATACAGTTTTTTTCAGTCACTTTGGTGCTTTTCTCAGATCAGAATGAAAATTCTCATAACTATTAGTTCAGCCTCCACAACATTTAGTAATTTGTGCACATCATCGTAGCAATTTCTCCTTCCTCTGAACAAATTGCAAATGCTTTTGAACATATATCAGTTGCTTTGTCATGTCAGTCAAAATGAACTATACTTATGGATGCTGAATATTCATTTCCAATAAAACTAATAGTCTTCATTTCATTGCTTGAGTCATTACATACAAAATTGGTGAACTAGTTATCAAATTCTGTCACAATGCTGTAGAATTGCAAAGAGCATATACAGTAAAACTGTGAAACATACATATTCAGTGTCTTGTACTCACTTACTCAACTAATTACAGCAATTTGTAACTTTACTGTAGTTTTCAAATGGCTATAAGTACTGTATAGTGCTGTCTTGAGCATTTTCAGGTAGTGTCACCGAGACCTTTTTTTGCATGGGAAAACACTGAGAGCATAAACTGTCGTAATGAAAACATGACAAAGCCATTTGACTATCTTGTTCATAAACGATGGTGTCAAGACTTCTCATTTTGATGACACTGGCAGTTTCATTGACATAAATACTTGCCTTTGAGGAATGGACTATCCATTTTGAGCAAGTGACGTGCTTTTGCAGGTTATCCACTAGGTTTTGCAGTTTGCACTAATTGTTTTGAGAAATGCACTAACTGCTGTGCAAATGTTAATAGTGATGTGAGAAAAGCACCAAAGCGACTGAGAAAAACTGTAAACCATCTGTAACATTGTTTAGGTATCTTGAATGAAACTATGCAATCAATGAGGGAGTTATAAACCATGTTGGAGGGCATCTAAAAGTCATCATTGCACAGGGATTAGAAAGGCAGCTGGGATTTATGGTAAGCTAACTGGTACATTTACGCATCCTAATGCAAATCCATTCAGTCAAAGTCTGTTAGCATGTTTCCTGGACCTCTTGAGGTTTTCAATAATGACACAGCGTATTCAAGACTTACACATTACAGCTGTTGCACAGAGTCTAATAGTATCCTTTCATATTAATAACTGTCTGAGTTGGGGAGATTGCTCTGGAAAAAGGTTTATTTTTATCACTAGTGGTCTAAGAACCCTCCATCTGATCTCTCTCGCTGTCTCCCCCAGACCACTGCTGTTTCTGGGGAGAGCACTCCAGGGGTTTTCTCTACTTCACATCCCATCGCCACTCCGTAACATTGTACAGACCAGGCTATTCATCTCGTCCGTTTTAGAGGATTAATGCAAAGAAAGGGAAGAGATGGGGAGAGTGAAACTCCGCCTGAGACATACCATACACGCAGGATATGACCGGACGCAGCAGGGACGGCCTGATCTGCGATGCACGGCGTATGGAACAGCAAGCCAGACATCATGAGATTA
>NC_055973.1:30047698-30050198 GCF_018492685.1 Alosa sapidissima
GCGTTAGCAGTAGACAGGATAGCTAGTGTGAAACAATCGCTAGCAGTAGACAGGATAGCTAGTGTGAAATAATCACAGGATAGCTAGTGTGAAATAATCGCTAGCAGTAGACAGGATAGCTAGTGTGAAATAATCACTAGCAGTAGACAGGATAGCTAGTGTGAAATAATCGCTAGAAGTAGACAGGATAGCTAGTGTGAAATAATCACTAGCAGTAGACAGGATAGCTAGTGTGAAACAGGCGTTAGCAGTAGACAGGATAGCTAGTGTGAAACAGGCGTTAGCAGAAGACAGGATGGCTAGCGTGAAAAAGGCGTTAGCAGTAGATAGAATGCCTGTTGATGCCTGCTGATCCTTTATGAGCCCATATGCGTGACTGCCTGCGGTGCCCTGACATACACTAATGGCTACCCCCCCCCGCTCATCTTCAATCCAAACACTATATTCAATATAAACACTATATTCAATATAAACACTATAGGTGCCCTGACATACACTAATGGCTACCTCCCCCGCGCATATTCAATCCAAACCGTCCATCATAGTCCAACTTACACATACATACATACTCTCTCTCTCTTTCCCTCTCTCTCTCTCTCTCACACACACACACACACACACACACACACACACACACGCACACACACACGCACACTGTCCATCGCAGCAGTGCTCTCATATCCCCGTGTGGAGTGGAGGAACTGATTTATGACAGGGCCACAGGAATCTCTCTTAAATGGATTCAGCATGCTCACCGAGCCAGGGGAAACATTGCTGATTTCGCAAAGCATTAAGCAGTGCTCACACACGCACACACACACACACACACACACAGATCAACGCATTTCGATAGCTCCGCTGTTCGCACGCGAGCTGACGACTGTTTGCCGGCGATGACTGGAGGCTGCTTCTCTTGGTTACGGCTGTTTTGCGTAGCGCTCAGCTGTGGAGGCAAGAGCCCCAACCGCTCATCCTCCTGCTGCTGCTGCTTTTGATGCCTCTTGTGCTGCTGCTGCTGCTGTTTCTGCTGTCTGTGCTGCTGATATCTGCTGCTGCTGTTTCTGCTGTCTGTGCTGCTGATATCTACTGCTGCTGTTTCTGCTGTCTGTGCTGCTGATATCTACTGCTGCTGTTTCTGCTGTCTGTGCTGCTGATATCTACTGCTGCTGTTTCTGCTGTCTGTGCTGTTGATATCTACAGTACTGCTGCTGTTTCTGCTGTCTGTGCTGCTGCTGATATCTACTGCTGCTGTTTCTGCTGTCTGTGCTGCTGATATCTACAGTACTGCTGCTGTTTCTGCTGTCTGTGCTGCTGCTGATATCTACTGCTGCTGTTTCTGCTGTCTGTGCTGTTGATATCTACTGCTGCTGTTTCCTTCTGTCTGTGCTGCTGATATCTACAGTACTGCTGCTGTTTCTGCTGTCTGTGCTGCTGCTGATATCTACTGCTGCTGTTTCCTTCTGTCTGTGCTGCTGATATCTACAGTACTGCTGCTGTTTCTGCTGTCTGTGCTGCTGCTGATATCTACTGCTGCTGTTTCTGCTGTCTGTGTTGTTGATATCTACTGCTGCTGTCTGTGCTGCTGATGATATCTACTGCTGCTGTTTCTGCTGTCTGTGCTGCTGAGCAACATGTGTTAAAGTTGTTAGTCTGTCTGACAGTGGAGCGGGAAGCTGGGTGTCGGCTTACTGCCACGATGACATCATCATCTCTTCACATCCACACAAGCCACCTGTGCCGTCAGAAGCATCCTCAATGAGACGCTGCATTATCTCAGAGGCTCGCACACACACACACACACGCACACACACACACACACACGCACACACACACACACACACATCTTTCTCTCTATCTCACACACACACAGACACACACAGACTTTCCTCTCACTTACATACACCAACTCTTGCTCACTCTCTCACACTACACACAAGCACACCCTCACACTCTCTTACAAATACACTTTGACTCTCTGTATAACACACACACTTTCTCTGACCCCCTGACACACACTCACCCAATACATTCATCTATCAGGTATTGACACTCACATGCAGTGCACTTGGGCCAGCTGCAGGGGAGAGTGCTAACGGGAGGTTGGGCAACGGGGCAAAAAGAGTAGGCCCTAGGGGAGGGGGAGGGGTAGATAGCGTGCAAAAGCCCCAATGGAACCCCTCGGCCCCCAAAGCCGTCTCGTCTGTGGGCCGTAATCAAGCGTCAAGCGTGCGCCAGGCCTGCATACTTAACATTTCAAATGGCAAAGCCTGGCCCTCTCTCCTTCCCTATCGTCTCCTCTCCTCTCCTCTCCTCTGCTCTCTCCTCTCCTCTCCTCTCCTCTGCTCTCTCCTCTCCTCTCCTCTCCTCTGCTCTCTCCTCTCCTCTCCTCTCCTCTGCTCTCTCCTCTCCTCTCCTCTCCTCTGCTCTCTCCTCTTCTCTCCTCTCCTCTCCTCTCCTCTGCTCTCCTCTCCTCTGCTCTCTCCTCTCCTCTCCTCTCCTC
>NC_055973.1:30060198-30062698 GCF_018492685.1 Alosa sapidissima
TTTCATGCTGTAATCTAGACCTGACATCAAAGTAAATATCTGTTTTATGTAGATTTCTACACCTGCAGCATTTACCATTAGGCTACTAACAAATAATTTTACAATTAGGCTACTAAAAAATAGCTAACCATTGGGCTACTAACAAATAATTTTACTATTAGGCTACTAAAAAATAATTTCTGGGGTGAGCCTATTTGGTATGGTAACCTAGCAACCTGTGTGTGTGTATGTGTGCACGCATGCGGTGCGTGAGGGAAGATGAGGGTGCATGCATGTGTGTATAAGGGGTTATTTTTTAGGCATACTGTCTTGCAATTGAACGTGAATAAGTTTACTACTTAAAAACATCAAAGCTAAACTTTATATCACGACATCGCTACAAATACAGTATGTGATTAAAATCAGCCAACATCAATGTAGGCTATAGGCTACGTAGATGATAGATAGGCTAGATAGATTGATAGATGGCCTACTTTATTGACGCTTGGTGAAACAGCATGGAGTGGATGTTTTCGGTTCAGATGCTTGTTCTTTTTGAGTATGTAATGATCCCAAAACTACTTGAAAACTTCAGACATTCTCTGCCATTTATGGACATCTTGACTCCGCCATCGCGCCAGCTAAATTCAGAATGTATCACGATTCACGCGCTAGTGGTGTGCTTCCTGAACAACGGTCCGTGTGAAACAATCAGATCCCTGCGCGAATAGTGCGCATCATAGGAATTTAACGAGGCTTCGACGCAGGGTTTTTGCCTCGAGTAATTTTTGTAATCGAGTTATTCGAGTAACTCTGACTCGATGATGAATCGTTTCAGCCCTACTAACAACTCCCTTTGGTTTAAGCTGCCTCTCTCTCCTCACACACACACACACACACACACATATGGTCCATATAGGGTTGTAATGTGATTGAGAATGAGAATGAGAGTGGCTGTGTCATGCGCTCTCCTGCTGTATGCAGTATTCATGCCCCCTGTGCCATGCCTCCCGTCAGCATGCCCCCCCCCCCCCCCCCCCCCCCCCCGCCCCCCACACACACACACACACAGCACATGGTTTTCTCTTTATTTCGTATCCCATTTCTGTGTCTTTCTCTGTCTCTCTCTCCCCCCCATCTCTCTCTCCCCCATCTCTCTCTCCCTCTATCTCTCTCTCCCCCCATCTCTCTCTCCCTCTATCTCTCTCTCCCTCTATCTCTCTCTCCCCCCATCTCTCTCTCCCCCCATCTCTCTCTCCCTCTATCTCTCTCTCCCTCTATCTCTCTCTCCCCCCATCTCTCTCTCCCCCCATCTCTCTCTCCCTATCTCTCTCTCCCTCTATCTCTCTCTCCCTCTATCTCTCTCTCCCCCCATCTCTCTCTCCCCCCATCTCTCTCTCCCTCTATCTCTCTCTCCCTCTATCTCTCTCTCCCTATATCTCTCTCTCCCCCCATCTCTCTCTCCCTCTATCTCTCTCTCCCTCTATCTCTCTCTCCCTCTATCTCTCTCTCCCTCCATCTCTCTCTCCCTCTATCTCTCTCTCCCTCCATCTCTCTCTCCCTCTATCTCTCTCTCCCTCCATCTCTCTCTCCCTCTATCTCTCTCTCCCTCCATCTCTCTCTCCCCTCTATCTCTCTCTCCCTCTATCTCTCTCTCCCTCCATCTCTCTCTCCCCCCATCTCTCATCTCTCTCTCCCCCCATCTCTCTCTCCCTCCATCTCTCTCTCCCTCTATCTCTCTCTCCCTCCATCTCTCTCTCCCTCTATCTCTCCATTCAAGCTGTGCACCCAGCAGTCTGCCGTACAGACCTCTTAAACGTAAAGCATTCTCTTTGTTCCTCTTTCTCTCTCCCTCTCCCTCTCCCTCTCTCTCTCCCTCTCTCTCTCCCTCTCTCATGAGCAGTAGTGAGCGGCTCTCTGGTGCCGTATCTTTCCTGACCGTGCGGCGCTGTGCTGTGCTGGACTACACTGACCCTCAGTAGGGTAATAACCCATTAGGCCACGGTGACACACACACACCACCATTTACACACACACACACACACACACACATACACACACACACATACACACACACACACACACCATTATTTACACACACACACACACACACACACACACACACACACACACACACACACTGCCTGGTGACCTGCATGGTAACAGGTCAGGAACGAAAGTGAGAGAATGGCAAAGAGAAGGACCGCTAGCCCACGCAATCTGTGTAGAGTTCTAGAGAGGAGTCTGTGTAGAGTTCTAGAGAGGAGTCTCTGTAGAGTTCTAGAGAGGAGTCTGTGTAAAGTTCTAGAGAATAACTTGTGTAGAGTTCTAAAGAGGAATCCGTGTAGAGTTCTAGAGAGGAGTCTGTGTAGAGTTCTAGAGAGGACTCTGTGTAGAGTTCTAGAGAGGAGTCTGTGTAGAGTTCTAGAGAATAATTTGTGTAGAGTTCTAGAGAGGAATCTGTGTAGGGTTCTAGAGAGGAGTCCTTGTAGAGTTCTAGAGAGGAATTTTGTGTTGAGTG
>NC_055973.1:30070198-30085198 GCF_018492685.1 Alosa sapidissima
ATGGTATGTGGCTAATATTTAGAACACAGGTTCATTTGCAAAAATAGCTTGTCAGTATAGTTGATAATAACAGTTCGACACGGCATCTGTGTAGTGAACATAGAAATCTGAGCTCGGATATATCAAATGTACACGGTGTGTATGGACAGAGAGTGTGTACACAGTGCAGGGAGTCTGCTCATAATGTATAGGGCTATGTATAGCTTTACACAGTGCAGGGAGTCTGCTCATAATGTATAGGGCTATGTATAGCTTTACACAGTGCAGGTAATCTGCTCATAATGTATAGGGATATGTATAGCTTTACACAGTGCAGGGAGTCTGCTCATAATGTATAAGACTACTGTATGTATAGCTTTACACAGTGCAGGGAGTCTGCTCATAATGTATAGGACTACTGTAGGTATAGCTTTACACAGTGCAGGGAGTCTGCTCATAATGTATAGGACTACTGTAGGTATAGCTTTACACAGTGCAGGGAGTCTGCTCATAATGTATAGGACTATGTAAAGCTTTCTATATTTAGCAATGTAAAACATATGTGCGTCCCTCGTTCTATGTTTGCAGTTGTAGAAATCAACATTCTGGTGATAATAAATGAAAGGACATAAAACAGTAAACCAGTCAGAGAACAACACAAGTTTTTTATCATTATCATAGTCACATGTGACAGGACAGACAAGCATTAGTCTTAACTCATTTATGACATATTGAGGTCATTTTGTCTTTGTTTACACAACATTGCGTGCAAAGCCCTGGGTATCCCGGAGATCCAATTGCCCTCGGAGGTCTGGGACATGGCTTTATGAATGTGCTCTTTGAGTGGCCAGGGCCGTAGACAGGCTGTATTTATCTAGTAATGGGAGTGATGCGACTTCAAACGCTCTCTGGGATCTCAATTGATGCTATTATGACCGGGGCTTAGCTCCACTGCACAGTCATGCCAGTGGACTGGTGGTACACATTGCCCTTAAATTATTATTTTTATTGTGTGTGTGTGTGTGTGTGTGTGTGTGTGTGTGTGTGTGTGTGTGTGTGTGCGCATTCACATACACAGGAAATCTGACTTCCTTCAAGTCACCAAATTCAAAAACAAGGTTGCAGACACATAAACTATACGGCACTGAGGGACAGGAGAGGACACATCAAAGAGAAGCAACGCATTCAAACCCACAACAACACATGACAAGACACTCAGACAGGCCACTACTGGACTCACACTCCACTCTCCACTACAACAAACTGAGGCACTTTGGCAAACACGTTTAGAAGGATTTACAAAACAGTCTGGAAACCAGACACCCATTTACATGTACAGTCTTTAGAGATTTAAGAAGAAGAGGAGGAAGAAGAGGAAGAGGAAGAGGAGGAGGAGGAAGAAGAATGAAGAAGAGGAGGAAGAAGAAGAAGAAGAGGAGGAATGAAGAAGAATGAAGAAGAAGAGGAGGAAGAAGAAGATGAGGAAGAGGAGGAGGAAGAAGAAGAAGAAGAAGAGGAGGAAGAAGAAGATGAGGAAGAGGAGGAGGAAGAAGAAGAAGAAGAGGAGGAAGAAGAGTGAAAGCAGCTCAGGAGACAGACCAGACGTTTGTTGCTCGTAGGCAGGAGTGTAGTGGATGTTTTGTGTAATGTGTAATGTTTTAACATTCAAAAATCACAATGCAGGTCTATTATCCACATTCATAATAAGTACACTCATCAGCCCTTGAGGAATGATTTAATACCACTGGTATTGTTATAAACATTGGACAACATCCTCCACCATCATCAAACATGTTGTGAATGCCTTTTTTTTAAAAATCTGATATCGCATGGTGCAGTCCACCTTATCGTGATCACAGAATTCATAGTTTACCCACCTCTTATTTTACCACTACACCCCTGCACACACACACACTCCTATTTTACCACTACATCCCTGAACATGGGGGTTTTGGAAGTGCAGTGTATCTGGGTTTTGAAGCGCAGTGTATCGGGGTTTTGAAGCGCAGTGTATTTAAATCTCGGGTGTCTGGCGAAAACAAACACTCGCGTCAGCGCTGCAGAGAATTCTGGGGCTCTGCACGCAAGCCGAGCGGGTGATGGAGCAAGGGGCAGCTGATGAGTATATGAACGTAACATACTGTTCCTGCTCCACGCCAGTGTAAACACGATACTCTGGGGCAACGTAAACAGAGCCTGGCACTGGACTCCACCCTCGCAGTGTGCTCGCTAGGCCTGCGCATCTTGATCAGATCAGGTTACGATCCTCAGAACAGGAACCTTGCAAATGGACACATTTGATCCTTGATGGCCCTCAAACAGATTTTATTAAAAAGAGGAAAAAGATATGAGTAAGGTGCCACTCATGAAGGATAAGAAAGGTTTAGCATGTCATAATTAGGGCAGCCGTGGCCTACTGGTTAGCACTTCGGACCTGTAACTGGAGGGTTGCCGGTTCGAACCCCGACCAGTAGGCACGGCTGAAGTGCCCTTGAGCAAGGCACCTAACCCCTCACTGCTCCCCGAGCGCCGCTGTTGATGCAGGCAGCTCACTGCGCCGGGATTAGTGTGTGCTTCACCTCACTGTGTGTACAGTGTGTGCTGTGTGTGTTTCACTAATTCACAGATTGGGATAAATGCAGAGACTAAATTTCCCTCACGGGATCAAAAGAGTATATATACTTATACTTATATTATCACTGCACACTATGTGTTTAGCATGTCATCACTGCACACTATGTGTTTAGCATGTTATCACTGCACACTGTGTGCCAACACTTAGCATGCTGTGACATTAAGTAAAACCTAATTAAGACTGCCAATTGAGGCCTACAGGGAGAGGATACTGTAACAGACCTGAACAACACTAGCTGATCGCTTTCGTCATTTAGGGAAATCCTAATGGAATGGCTAAGCACATTAGCTTTACCGGGGGAACTCCAAGCCAGAAATGGCTTTCGAAGAAAGTGATGAATGACAGATAGCTTCACCTTAAAAGGATGAGTGCTCTATTGAGGGGAAGTCTATTTAGGGGACCTAATTGAAGTAAACTGTAGAGGGTGTCCAGGTGGTCTAATAGCAACCAATTGCAACCCATCACAGTGTAGTAGGCTGCCAGGCCGACATTAGAATGGCTGTTCATGGTTCTAGAAAATACTTGAATAGAACCAGAACTGGAACAGATAGAGCTGTGAAATAGAACCAGAACCGGAACAGATGGAGCTGTGTCACTGTTTTGGCTCCAAGGTGACCCAGGGAGAATGACACGCCAGGGCGTGGAGATAAATGATGCCATGTAATGCCATGCCCCTGAGGGCTGGGCTAGCGCTCTATTGTGCCAAGCCACTGACCTTTCAAGGCCTGCGACATCAATACCTCTCAGGTGATTGACAGATGGGTTCCACTGTTGCCAATGAGGCGATTGTTCCAGCGAGCACTCTTCTAATGGCGCGGGATCAGGCGTGAGTCAGACAGGATTTGAAACAGATGTATTTGATAGCTAGAGAAGCTCTTCATTAGCATGAACTTCCAAATGCTCCTGCTCATCAGCATAATAGCTGCCCGTTATGAGACAGCCACGTGTCACTCACCAGAAGTCCACGTGAAGAGGTATTAAAAGAGGACACAGATTACAGCTCTGCTACTTCATAATTAGCCATGTTGTGTGAGCACTATGCTACTGGCACAGAAGACTCACACCATTAGCTAGCGTTAGCATCATTCGGCTCATGCTAGACACATACATCTGGAAGTAAGGCTATAAAAGGAGGGTAAGAACTATTTATCTTGGAGTCCAGAAGGCATACATCAGTACATACAGACTACACAGCCAACTATCTCCATGGGTTTGGTATTTCCCCTTGGCCCCACGTTGAAGGAGAAGGAGCAGAGCACCTGGGCTACATTTTGGCTTTCAAAAACTGTTTTAGGAATAATCTGTCATTTTAAACAGTAATAATTCTGATTTCACAATGAATGTCTTACATTTGCTTATTTATTTATTTAATGTTTATTCATTTATGCCATGCCAAAACCGCACTTTTTAAACAGTCAAATATCACAATGGGTTTTAAAAGACTTTGAAATTACTGTCATTCTATTTGTGAAGGAATCTGCATGTTTACTTAAATGTTAAGCTTTCAATTTTAGTTTTTGCAGTGTAATCCTTGCATCCCCTTTGAAGTAAACAGAAATCTTGTGGACAGATGTTGTCATTCTGCTTTCAATCAGAGAGGCAGATTACTAAGCAGGCTTGAATGAGGGGGTGAGACCTCTAGTGTCGCCTTTCTGTCCATCCGTCCACACTGCCCATCCCTACGCTTGTGGCAGGTCTGCAGAGCCCTACGCGTGGGTTATGGCAGGTCTGCAGAATCTGAATGTTTTCTCGGAAAAGGCTTCACATGGGTGGGGGATTGTGGAAGCGGTGTGTGTGTGTGTGTGTGTGTGTGTGTGCGTGGAGGGTTCAGAGTGACTGATTGTCTACTCACACGACAAAAGATAATAGCCCCTAAACCATGTTTTCTTCTCAACCCCTCCACTCCCTCCTTGCAAGAAAAAAGAAAAAATGTAATTATCTTTTTTTCTCTTTTTTCTTTGCTATTTTTACTTGTGGGTGTGAAGCTGCCACAGGAATGCTTTACTCTGGGTGATGAGAGCTGCCATGATGGATGGACCTTTTGCCCACTCAGAACTTTTAGAACTTCATTTGTTTCTCTTGCTTCATGGACACAGCTGTTGTGTAGAAGACCTCAACCACACATTGCTCCTGTTGGTATCCTGTTGTTGCTGTGTGTGTGTGTGTGTGTGTGTGTGTGTGTGTGTGTGTGTGTGTGTGTGTGTGTGTGTGGATAATTCTTCCACTGTCTCCAACGAGGGGCCACATACACACCACAGATACACACACACACACACACACACACACTATTATGCACACACACGCAAGCACACAAACACACACACACACAAGCACACACACACACACACACACTTAATTATTTTTTTTTGGAATGACCAATACTGCTACAACACGGCATTCCAAATATTAATAAAGACCCATTTATGTCTCACACACAGCAACACAAACACTGTGCAAGCGCTTACAGCTTTACAGGTAAATCAGGATAAATACATATCATCAGGGGTAGAGATGGCACCGCCTTCTCCATACATGCAGACTGCCTATGATAGCTGACACAGAGCACTATACACACACACACACACACACACACACACACACACACAAGCACACACACAAACGCACACACACATGCACACACACACATGCACTCACACATACATACATACACACACAGTGCACATACTGACATACACACACAGACAGCCATACATATAAACATTCATGTGCACTTACTCATGTGAACACACACACACAGACACACACACACACCTCTTGAAATCCAGTGGCATTAATGGCAGTGTGTGCATGTTTACAGTAGAACACTTGAGACATACCTTCCTTTCTTCTGGCTTACAAATGATGCCTCGGGGCCGCTGAGCCCCTGCCAAGAAGTAGTCACGCAACGGGCTCGGCAGGGAAGAACTAGAGCATTCATTACTCCCACAAACTGTCCTCTGCCACTTCTCATTCAAGGCAATTACACCCTTATGCGCCTGGAACACTCCTTCAGAAACACTTCCCTCGATCCTTCTCTCCCTCCCAAACTGATGTTTTGATTTTTTTTTATTTGGCAGGATTTCTCTCTCTCTCTCTCTCTCTCTCTCTCTCTCTCTCTCTCCACAGAGCAAGTCAGATTAAATGTGCCAAAGAAGGACGGGGAAAACAATTTACATCATCTTGAAAACAGTTAGCTCTGGATTGACATGTACTGTTGAGAACATGTGAAAGTTGTTTTTTTCCATATGTCAAAGCCTTAGATTTTCAAGTTTTTTTTTACAAACTGCTATTACAGAATATATGTAAATTGTTATAAAATCTTTAAGAAAAATAATGTAAATTTTGATCAACAGAAAATCTTTTAGCCAGATTCTAATTTCACACCTTTTAACACCCGTTTTGCCTCTAACTTGTCGCTGAGTCAATGGGCAATTACTTCATTGTCCTTTTTTTGTCTCACTAAATAAGCTAAGTGACCCTTCCAGAGACCCAGGTGACCAGAATAGCTGACCTATCCATCAAATAATGAATTGATCTCGTTAGCACTGACGATTGGATCAGAGACCAGACCCTGGATTGGCAAGGAGTGCGCTCTCTCTCTCTTCCCCCCTTCTCTCTCTCTCTTTCTCTCTCTCTCTCTCTCTCTCTCTCTCTCTCTGTGTGACAACTCCAAAGCACTCAGGCCCAAGCAACTGGCACGCTGAGGCTTGGATGCAGGCCAATGGGTTCATGGTAGCTGATCCGTTTCATGTAATCAATTACTTGCTTGTAAAAGTCTTCCTGATATGGCTTCTGCCTACATGAAAGGCCTGTTTTTAAACTTGTTTATTCTGGTGAGAGGTGTGTGTGCGTGTGTGTGTGTGTGTGTGTGTGTGTGTGTGTGTGTGTGTGTGTCCGTCCAAGAGGACTGGCTGGATTTGCATGACTGGAAAGGTAGGAGAATACATAAATGGAGCATAGTTTTGAGGCTAAAAGGAAAAGAAAACGTTTGAATCATGAGAGACATTTTATGATGTTCCTCTGTCTTTATAACTTTTGAGAGAGTGTCAAACCAAATACATCAAAGGAAATATAACAGCTGATGCTCAAGCACAACTAAAAGCTCAAAAACATTGAAATATTGACCTTGCCTTAGAAATGACACATGCTATAAATTCATTTCTAACTTTGACCATTTTTATATTCTTGTTGTTTTTCCTTCAGTCAGGCACACAACTCAATTAAGCACAAATAGTAATTTGCGTCCGAATGGCCAATGTCTGGAGACGTGGTGTTGTCTTGTTCTATTGTTGGTGCTGAGAGTAGAGTCTGTTTGCGCCGCCTCTCATCCCAGATTGAGATGTGTGAGCGGACAGCGCACTGAGGGGACATCAGTTCCTCTGCCCGCTCCCTGAGGGCCGAGTCGTCCGCTTGACCGTGATCGGAGTGGACAGACCTAAACAATGATGTTGGCCCAACAAAAGCTCCTCACTCCTCACAACAAGGTTGCGCTGCACAAAGCAACACCTCCCTGTGCGCTGTCGTGGCACGCCACACTACACACACACACACACACACCCCTGTGCGCCGCCGTGGCACGCCACACTACACCACACCTCCTTCCCAGCCTGGCCGCTGCCAACCCCGACACTTCTCGGCAAGATCCCCTGCTGTGTGTGTGTGTGTGTGTGTGTGTGTGTGTTTGTGTGTGTGTGTGTGTGTTTGTGTGTTTGTGTGTGTGTGTGTGTGTGTGTGTTTGTGTGTGTGTGTGTGTGTGTGTGTGGAGGGGGAAGAGTGGGGGTGAGTGGGGTAATTCACTTATGGCCTTTTGTGATCCAACGGCATTGTTCCCGCGCGGGCGGCGCGAGCACTGAGGCGAGGTGGACAAAGGGAGCTTCGCTCGCGCCTTTGATGCCAATGACTAATGAGGAGGACGGCAAGATACGAAGAGACGCGCTCATGTATCAGAGCTGCTGCTCCTGCCTCGGCGCTATCAAACCAATTAGGAGGCAAAGACGGGGTGTGTGGGGGGGGGGGGGGGGGGGTTCAAAAAGTGATCTTGTTATGAAAACAATGTTAAATGCAAGAAACTTTAAAAGAGTCATTGCGGATGTTTCTCAAGTCAACAAACAAATAAACAAACAAACTCTGGACAGTAATGATGTTTGAAGACCACAAATGAAATGATGCAGTTCAAGTGGCACAAAATGAACAAAGACAAAGTGTGCGTCTCCCATGGATGGCTAACGCGGCCTCATCATCACGTGGACACAACGCTGGCCTAATGGCTTCAATCAGCACGCTGTGTGTGTGAAGGAAACGAGCGCTCCTACTTCGGACACTTGTCAAGACGGCCCGCGGGCAGAGAGACCCTCCCCAGCGGAGCATGTGCTGATCAAAGGGCCTCTTTCTGGACGTGACACCGGCCACAGAGCAGGGTCAGCCGTGTCAAAGAGGGTGAGGGTGACCGCTGGGAAGCTTATCTGAGGATGACCTCACAAGTCTCAGTACGCATGGCATCATTGGCTGGGTTTTTACTTATTTGGCTATTTCCTCTGCATGCATTTAAAATAAACTTCAGTAAAGAATGATGTAATGCACTTGAGAATGCTGCTTGTTTAAAGAAGGGGATTGTGTGCTGCATGAACGCAAACCCATACGTGCGGATGTGCTCATGATAATGTTAGTAGGAATTGAAAGTAAAGCTTTAGCATTACGTGTCTTTAAGAGCAGCATAAGATTCAGCATAAACTGCATGCTAATGTCCCATGCCACCCTCTCGTCACAGGCTGTGCGTCCTATACACACACACACACCCTGCACACAGCTCCCAGTGATCACACACCCTGCACAGTGAAGCAAGCACACACACACACACACACACACACACACACACACACACACACTGCACAGTGAAACAGAGACTGCTGTAAAAGGCGCACCAGGCTCCCTCCAGTCTGTTACAAATGCTGATACATGTTTAGAATATGGAAAATATACTATTGAGAAAATTAAAAGGTCAATACTTAAAGGTCAATAATAACATTCCTTACTCCAATTTGCTTGACTTTTAGGGACACGGCCTTTGAGATGGACGCATTGAAATAGCCATCTAAAGACTTATAGGGACACTTATAACCAGACGGCAAATGTTGATTTAGATTAGAATAACCCAGTCGCAAATGCAAAATTAAACTCAAGTCATTTGTAGCCATTGTTCCCATTCGGACTACTAGTGCACTGTTACTAGGCTGCCGCGCCGCCCAGAGGCATCCATTCAACATTATGCTGGACTGGAGTATCTGTTTGAAACATGATAACTTAAAGTGACAGGCTTACGCAAGCCACTCTGGAAAAACATTTCCTCTATGCTATGCTGAGCTGGAAGACACTGGTGACCTCAGCTATATTCTAATTCTAATCTTAACCCTCACACTTACGCAAAACAAACAAAACTTCTCCTAATCCAAATGCATGCAGGCAGAGGGAAGAGAAAGCTGACTAAACGGGGGCAAAATCAGGATCAACAGATGATGCAACCAACAGCAACTTCAACGACTTGATCTGCTCTGACAAATAGCAATGTACAGAGGCCTGCATGGACTATTTCTCAGCGTATTCTGATGTAACAAACACGCTGAAGCCTATTTGGCCGTATTTGGTGATGAGAACTCAATCACCCTAATAAAAAGATTAGATGTAGCACAGAGAGGAGGGTGGAGTTATCCCTTAGGGTGGAGTTGGAGGGTGGAGTTATCCCTTATCATGAGCACATCCGCAACCAACATCCACCATAGTGGGTTTCCTGAATTTCCCCTCGGGGATCAATAAAGTATCTATCTATCTATCTATCTATCTATCTATCAATCTAGTGCCTTAGCAACCTACATCCACCATAGTGCCTTAGCAACCTACATCCACCATAGTGTCTTAGCAACCTACATCCACCATAGTGCCTTAGCAACCAACATCCACCATAGTGCCTTAGCGTCTGCAGGCTGGTGTTTATCATAGTGCTCTATATAGCGACTGCATGGTGTGTGTGTTTATCATAGTGCTCTATATAGCGACTGCATGGTGTGAGTGTTTATTGCTCTATATAGCGAATGCATGGTGTGAGTGTTTATTGCTCTATATAGCGACTGCATGGTGTGAGTGTTTATCATATTGCTCTATATAGCGACCACATGGTGTGAGTGTTTATTGCTCTATATAGCGACTGCATAGTGTGAATATTGCTCTATATAGCGACTGCATGGTGTGAGTGTTTATTGCTCTATATAGCGACTGCATGGTGTGAGTATTGCTCTATATAGCAACCGCATGGTGTGAGTGTTTATTGCTCTATATAGCGACTGCATGGTGTGTGTGTTTATTGCTCTATATAGCGACTGCATGGTGTGTGTGTTTATTGCTCTATATAGCGACTGCATGGTGTGTGTGTTTATTGCTCTATATAGCGACCGCATGGTGTGAGTGTTTATCATAGTGCTCTATATAGCAACTGCAGGCTGGTGTGTGTGTTTATCATAGTGCTCTATATAGCGACTGCATGGTGTGAGTGTTTATCATATTGCTCTATATAGCGACTGCATTTTGTGAGTGTTTATCATAGTGCTCTATATAGCGACTGCATGGTGTGAGTATTGTTCTATATAGCGACTGCATGGTGTGAGTGTTTATTGCTCTATATAGCGACTGCATGGTGTGTGTGTTTATTGCTCTATACAGCGACTGCATTTTGTGAGTGTTTATCATATTGCTCTATATAGCGATTGCATGGTGTAAGTGTTTATTGCTCTATATAGCGACTGCATGGTGTGAGTGTTTATTGCTCTATATAGCGACTGCATGGTGTGAGTGTTTATTGCTCTATATAGCGACCGCATGGTGTGAGTGTTTATTGCTCTATATAGCGACTGCATGGTGTGAGTGTTTATTGCTCTATATAGCGACTGCATGGTGTGAGTGTTTATTGCTCTATATAGCGACCGCATGGTGTGAGTGCTGTGCCAGTCTGCAGGGCGGTCAGGGATTGCGTCCCTGTGAGCCAGCGCTGTTCTGCAGGGCGGTCAGGGATTGCGTCCCTGTGAGCCAGCACTGTTCTGCAGACCAGTAGGGCAGAGGGGAGCTCGGGGCTGTGACATGCCGCTGACCTTTCGAAAGTGGCTCTGACGTGGGTTGTGACGCAGGCGACTCGAGGTCGCCGTGGCTGCTCTTCCCCATTTCAGGGCCCCGATTTAGAGTAGGCCGGCCGGACACAGGGGCCCAAGCACGGCAGACACCTCTTGCCTAAGTGCGTTTCCTCACCCAGACTGGACCCAGACGAAGCAAACACACACACGCACCTCCAGGGTCTCAAACATCAGCAAACACACACACACACACACGCACCTCCAGGGACCCAAACACCACTCCATCAGCACCTGAACCCCAGGCCCTGAAGTCAACATTTACACACTCATCAACATGGAGCTCATGCAGTGTCACAGGCCCATGGAGCTAATGCAGTGCCACAGGCTCATGGAGCTCATGCAGTACATGCAGTTAGACTATGAGCACTGAAGCGGTATGTGTAGTTGAAGTGTGTAGTTAGACTATGAGCACTGGATAGTTGAAGTGTTAAGTGTTCAGCTAAGACAGTGTTTCTCAAAGTGTGGTCCGGGGACCACTGGTGGTCCGCAAGCTATCCCAAGTGGTCCGTGAGCAGACGTGGTAAAATATAATATAGATGAGTTGTTTGCAATATTGAACCAACCTATATGTAAATCCAAACAGTTCTGCAACACTGTATATGTAAGATAAGCCAGATTAAATCATATGAGTCCTCTGACACAATAACCAACGTGCAAAGGCAATAAGCAAGGTGGTTCAGCAGTAGGCCTATTGTGTAGGCTAATAGTAGGTCTAATCTTTTTTTTTTTTTAGCTAGGTGGTCCGTGCATTTCTTTTTTATTGGTTAAGTGGTCCTTCGTCTGAAAAAGTTTGAGAAACCCTGAGCTAAGAGATGTGAGTGTCAGGCCTTGGTGACACAGAGACCAGACAAGGACAACAAGGACAGGACAGGACAGAACAGGACAGGACAGGACAGGGCAGGACAGGAGAGGAGAGGAGAGGAGAGGAGAGGACAGGACAGGACAGGACAGGAGAGGAGAGGAGAGGACAGGACAGGACAGGAGAGGAGAGGACAGGAGAGGACAGGCTCCCACAGATGGTGCTGGTTAAAATAAGCATGACATGTGATATGGCGTGTGATTGACATGTGATAGAGTGGCGGAGCCCTCAAACATTCTGATTTAGCGTGTGATGCACTGAGAGTGCGATTTACCTTGCTGCCCTGCATTACTTATGTTTTGAAGAGTTAGGGTTAGGGTATGTGTGTGTGTGTGTGTGTGTGTGTGTGTGTGTGTGTGTGTGTGTGTGTGTGTGTGTGTACATGAAACACAAACCCCACCAGCAGTCCATCACTCACCCCTATACAGTGTACACACACACACACACATATACACACATGCGCACATGCACACACACAGAGCTGTATTCTTCATGAGACTTGTGTGTCCCGTGATCCTCTGTCAGACCCCAATCTAATCAGCAGGGGAAGCACACATGCGCACACACACACACACACACACACACACACTCTCATCCACACACAGCATCTGAAGTGCTCCCAAGTTCTATCAGTACGCTCTGTCGCATCCATCTTCATAAATGTCGGTGACGTGTTTATGCTAATTAGATATCTCCATCCGCAGGCCAGTGCCTGTGGCAGTGACCAGGACCAGTGACCAGTGACCAGTGGCAGTGACCAGTGACCAGTGACCAGTGGCAGTGACCAGTAACCAGGACCAGTGGCAGTGACCAGGACCAGTGACCAGTGACCAGTGGCAGTGACCAGTAACCAGGACCAGTGGCAGTGACCAGTGACCATTGACCAGTGACCAGGACCAGTGGCAGTGACCAGTGACCATTGACCAGTGACCAGGACCAGTGGCAGTGACCAGTGACCATTGACCAGTGACCAGGACCAGTGGCAGTGACCAGTGACCATTGACCAGTGACCAGGACCAGTGGCAGTGACCAGTGACCAGTGACCAGGACCAGTGGCAGTGACCAGTGACCAGTAACCAGGTCCACTGAGCAGGACCAGTGGCAGTGACCAGTGACCAGTGACCAGTAACCAGGACCAGTGGCAGTGACCAGTGACCAGTGACCAGTAACCAGGACCAGTGGCAGTGACCAGTGACCATTGACCAGTAACCAGGACCAGTGGCAGTGACCAGTGACCATTGACCAGTGACCAGTAACCAGGTCCACTGAGCAGGACCCGTGGCAGTGACCAGTGACCTGCTGGATCTACAGCAACACCAGAGATGTGGACTTTAAGGACTTAACTCAACGTCTCATCCTGCTCCTCAGGTCTCACACTTGGGCCTCAGTCTTTCAACAGGCTAAAGCCTCTGTGTGATTGACAGGCAGGAAGAGGAGAGAGAAGGAGAGAAAGAGAGGAGGGAAGGAGAGAGAGAGAAAGAGAGAGAAAAGAGAGAAGAGGTAGTGAGAGAGAGCAAACTGTTCCTCATCTCTCTCCCTCCTCTGTGAAGAATGATTGTGTCCTCCAGGTTGTCTTTTTAAAATGTGAACTGTGACAAGTGTGTGCAGTAGTACATAGACATTAGAAATGATTATTATACAGTATATTTGAGGGTGCACATAGCATGTGAGAGAGTGAGAGAGAGAGAGTGTGTGTGTGTGTGTGTGTGTGTGTGTGTGTGTGTTCCAAGGATGAGGAAACTCAATCACTCAGCTACTCAGCTGCTCAGAGCATTGGCCAGCAGATAGCAGAAACGGTGACAGACGCCGTCAAAATAACTCGTGTCTGCTCTCTCCACACCAGACAAACACATCAGAGTCTGCCATCACCTCACACACACACACACACACACACACACACACACACACTGTCTCTCTCTCTCTCTCTCTCACACACACACACACACATCAGACATCTACTCTCTCTTTCCAACCCCTCTCACTCTCCCAAATAGACGGTGGATCAGAATGGGGAGTGAGTGCTCAGCACTACTAACACCTGCTGACCAGTGGTACTAACGACCCCAGCAGCCTGCTGACCAGCCCCAACGCTCTCAAATTAACTCATTAAGGCAACAACTCTACAAGAGCTTGCATGCAAATCAGTTTGCATTAACTTGCACATTATCTTCAAATCATTTGCATTAACATGCACATTATCTTCAAATCAGTTTGCATTAACTTGCACATTATCTTCCACATTATCTTTGAATAAGTTTACATTAACTTGCACATTATCTTCAAAATCATTAACTTGCACATTATCTTTGAAATCATTAACTTGCACATTATCTTCAATCAGTTTGCATTAACTTGCACATTATCTTCCACATTATCTTTGAATCAGTTTACATTAACTTGCACATTATCTTTAAATCAGTCTGCATTAACTTGCACATTATCTTCAAATCAGTTTGCATTAACTTGCACATTATCTTTGACAAGAAGTTACTGGAAGATATGAAAGAAGCAGAAAGAAAAGAAACAGACTCTCAGTGCAAAATCTGTAAATATGCAGAAATAACAACCAGGCTCTCGTTCTGTTCTAATAAAAATGTATTGTCAATCTTTTCTGTTTGTCTGTCTGGTTTCTGTGTGCTGTATGCCTAATGCTGGGGAAGCTGACCAGTTGACCTGATAAGCAGTCACACCAGACTACGCTGGGTGCCCAGCTGAAGTGCTCATTTCATTTCACACACACACACACACACAAAACAAATCATTTTAGAAGACCACAGCACTCTCACATCTGGTGCAGCTCTATTGATTACAGAGGAAGCTAATTGTTGCAGCAGACGCTCGGCGAAAAGAACGCACACACACACACACACACACACACACGCTCATCACACACACACACACACGCTTCTGCTGCGTGCCTGGTGTGGCCCTGCTGAGAGGAGTGCTCCTGATAAAGAGTTAGTCTGACTGAGGGGCAGGACTCCACTCAGCTGAGGGACATCAGACTGACCCTAGTCCTACACCAAGCATGCTCTCAGCTGAGGAGTCGGATATCAGACTGACCCTAGTCCTACACCAAGCATGCTCTCAGCTGAGGAGTCGGACATCAGACTGACCCTAGTCCTACACCAAGCGTGCTCTCAGCTGAGGAGTCGGACATCAGACTGACCCTAGTCCTACACCAAGCATGCTCTCAGCTGAGGAGTCGACCTCAGGGGTAACACTGTGCTGACAATCACAGAGTTCTGGAAAATGGACTCTTCAAAGAGTGACCAGCGCAGTCAGCACAGGTGTGTGACCAGCACAGTCACCACAGGGTGTGTGACGGGTGTGTGACGGGTGTGTATGAGACA